>NC_142344.1:22808409-22959545 GCF_054954075.1 Amborella trichopoda
ACGTAAGAAGTATTCGGTTTATAACCTCGAGTTTTATACAATGGTGCAAGTCTTACGCTACTGGAGGTACTACCTTATTAATAGAGAGTTTGTTGTATACTCAGATCATGAAGCACTCCGGTATTTGAGTTCTCAGAAAAAATTGAATGCGCTACATGCTAAATGGATGGCCTTCCTTCAAGAATACATCTTCCTATTAAAGCACAAGGCTGGAACCCAAAATAAGATAGTTGATGCTTTAAGTAGAAGGGCAGTGTTGCTTAGAACTTTATCTATGGAAGTGTTAGGGTTTGAAGTGATCGAAGATCAATATAAAGTTGATCCAATTTTCAGCAAGGTCCTTGAAAGGTGTGTTGATGGGCGAGACCCTATGGGTGAGTATATCACGCATGATGGTTGTTTATTTAAAGATGTGCAGTTATGTATACTTGATTGCTCCCTAAGGGAGAAGATAATCATGGAGCTTCATGGTGGGGGCTCGGGTGGACACTTTGAGAAGGACAAAACTATGGCTATGGTTGGATAAAAATATTTTTGGCCACATATACGACGAGATGTTGATCGATTTGTGACCCGATGTCGAACTTGCCAAGTATCTAATGGTCACACACAAAATACAGGTCTTTATACTCCTCTTCCTATTCCAGATGCCCCATGGGTTGATATTTCTATGAACTTTGTACTTGGACTTCCACGTACCACGTGAGGTATGGACTCTATTTTTGTTGTTGTTGATAGATATTCCAAAATGGCACATTTTATTTCTTGTAGAAGAACTATGGATGCTAAACATATCGCGAATCTCTTTTTCAAAGATATTGTAAGGCTACATGGTGTTCCTAACTTTATTACATCTGATTGGGATACAAAATTTTTAAGTCATTTTCTGCGTACTTTATGGAAGTGTATGGGAACCAAACTTCAATTTTCTAGTGCCTATCATCTTCAAATAGATGGGCAGACCGAAGTAGTGAATATGAGCCTTGGTAACCTCTTGAGGAGTATTGTTGGTGATAACATATCTCAGTGGGACATCGCTTTGCCTTAGGCTGAGTTTTCTTAGAACAGTTCAATAAATCGATCTACAGGAAAATCACCATTTGAGATTGTTAATGGGCAGATGTCTAATCATGTGTTGGACCTAGTGCCATTACCCATATCAGGTAAGATAAGTGATTGTCAATGCTTTTGTTGAGCATATTCGAGATTTGCAAGCCCAAATCAAAAAGAAAATTGAGGACAGCAATGCAAAGTATCAAAAAGCGTTAAATGAGCATAGAAGAAAGAAGATTTTCAAGGAGGGTGACTTAGTAATGGTGTATTTGCGAAATGAAAGGTCTCCGTTGGGAACCTATAATAAACTCAAGTCCAAGAAAGTGGGTCCTTGCCGCATCTTGAAGTAATATGGGAACAATGCATATAAGGTAGAATTACCAAAGGAATTATATATCTCCTCGATATTTAATGTTGCTGACTTATTTGAGTTTCATAGAGACCATCTAGAAGTTGCAGAAGATGTAGTTGATATGATTAAGAAATTATGAAGGAAGAAAGAGGATGAAATTGAGCAAGTTTTGAAGACCGAAAGCTTTCAAACTCGAAAGAGTTCCTATCGCCAATTTCTAGTCAAATGGAAGGGCAGGTCATACTCTGATAGCACTCAAATTTCTGAGCCAGAGTTCAAAAGAGTGGATTCAGACTTATACCGCATATATACTGAAGCCAACTCACCAGAATCGAGTTCCTTTCAACTGGAGGGGAATGATGCAGTCATGCCCCTTCGTGATTGGGCCAAAGAATGGTCGCAGAACCTAAAAGGGAAAAAAAAGGGCAATGACGTAATAAGAAAAAATTATTAGGGTTATTTATTAGGATTATTTTAATTATTTTTTTGTTTAGGAAGTGCGCAGGGATAATTAGCAGGTGGACTTTAGAGTTTATATTGTGTTGATCTTGTATCAATTGGGTTAGTTTGAGGGATATAATTATGATAAGGGGCAATTTAGAAGAGAGTTTATCTTTATCAACAATAACCAACTTGGTAGGTTTTTTTGGGGTAAAACATGAGAGGGCAAACGTGGCTATCTAGAAGCTCATCAATATGAGAGAGAGAGAAAATAGGGATAGGTGTAGAGAAAAGCTTTTTATTAGTTACCTTATTTTAGTCTATTTAAAAGGACATCTCCTTTCATTGTAAAGTAGTCTATGAATTGAATAAAAATTAGTTTCTTGAAAGAGATTGTGCAAGGGGTGGATTCCCTTGCAGACCTTTGAGAGAGGGTATTTTCTCTTAACCTTCTTCTTTTTATTGTCAATTTTCTGGTTTTATTCTCTCCATGCATCAACATGTTTGAGCGCATATAGCAAGTTTCCATAGGAGCATACTGTACAACAACTTCCTCGGGCAAAACAATAACATGAAAGGATTTATGTGATCCAAAATTTTGGAATCCATCA
Source organism: Amborella trichopoda (assembly GCF_054954075.1). NCBI lineage: Eukaryota > Viridiplantae > Streptophyta > Magnoliopsida > Amborellales > Amborellaceae > Amborella > Amborella trichopoda. The sequence goes on from NC_142344.1 coordinate 22,810,867, forward strand.
ATCTTCATCAAGTGTTTATTTTTAGAAAAAAAAATTTATTTTAAGTTCTTGAGCACCATAATGAAAAAAGAAAGAAATTTACATGACCTTGTTCTCTGAAGTAGAATTTTTACTCGAAAAGAGTTGCAAACAAAAAAAAGAAAAATCAGTTCTTGAATAACAAAAAGAAAAAAAAAAAAAAAAAGGAGTTTACATTATAATCAAAAGAAAAGAGAAAATAAATATAAACAAAAGAGGAGTTTACATTACAACTAAAAGAAAGAGATTACATGTTTCATGGTAGCATTATAGACCTTCTGCAATACGGGCAGAAGTTAGCTTAGCTAAGCCACTTGTCGATGCAGGCACCAAGGAAGATATGGCTGCAGGGATACCACACCTTGACAACCTCTCCCTTCATGGAAGTCTTCCAGCAGATTACACAAGCGCCGCTCTTCGAGAATACAGTGAAGGCAATGTGTCACTTCTAATCTTTGATGTTGGGATGCTATTGATAAACTATAGTGGAAGTGGCCGGTTCGTATTTGTCTCCTCTTCATCATTAAAAAATTCTTCCTCATTAGAGTATTCTCCGTCCTCTTCATCATCAAAATATTCTTCATCTTCCTCATTAGAGTATTCTTCGTCCTCTTCATCATCAAAAAATTCTTCTTCTTCCTCATTAGAGTGTTCTTCGTCCTCTTCATCCTCATCTTCATCACACATTTCTTTCCTAATGTTTGCATACATGAAGAACAAGATGAGGAACTAGACAAATTGAAAGATTCCTAGAAGTATACAAAGTCTACCAATGGCAAAGGCAAATTCAACTATCAGAATCTCGAGAATTATACTACGCTCACCATGTTTGCCAATAGCCAAGGCGAATTCAACAAGCACGAGAGTGATAACACATAGGCCGATGGCATACAATGCTTCTTTCAAAATCTGATTCCAAGGCACCATTGCTGAAATTTGCTCAAGGAGTAATGCTCCTTTCATAATTTGATTCCAATGAACCATTGCTAAAAATTTGCTCATGGAGTAACCAAAACTCCTCTAATTTATGTGCTAATAGTACCTTTGAATATATCGGAATAACTAAATTAGTTTTTTAAATAAATTCCTTATTCTATTGGACTCCTCCAATTTATGTGCTAATAAATAATAACATACATCTGTGTATGTATGATTAAGAGACATTCCTATCCAAGTAGATAAGGTTTGGTGTATAATATCTATGATTAAAATATTTTGCGTACTTGTGGGACTAAAATAAATCTCAATCTTCTTGATTTTCTTTTTTGTTTCATTATAATCTTCTGATTTTTTTATATTTCGTGACTTGATTTTTTTAGCTCTTCCTTTTCCAAGAAAAAACGCCCTTTTTTTATTTTTTTCGATTTAGAAATTAAAATAATAAGCTCTTAAGTGTTACATGAAATCTTGCCAATTCAAAAAAATGCATGTCGATTCTCTTTTCTTATACGTGTAGGTTTGGTCCAATTTAATGACAAATCTTCAAACTAACTTTGTCAGAAAAATGACAAATCTTGAACTAACTAGAGCTTTAGTATAGTCTCTATACTAAAAAGAAGAAGACTATTTTCTTGGGGGAGATAAAGTGAGAGAGAGAACCGATGCTATAAATTTTATACTCCAAAAATGGTTTAAATCAAACAAATCTATAAATATATGAAAATCTTGAAATGGACAGTCCAAATAATATGTTGTAAGACTTGCTATTTTAAAATTTTCAAATTTCTTTTTTTTTTCCCTGTCTACACATGATCAACTAGATGTTTTTCAACATCAAAACAACTTTTTCAAAAAAATTTAGAGTTACACCTTTCTTTTACATTTTAATGTGTCAACCTTATATAAACTTTTTTCCTTTAGAACTTCGCAAACAATTCATTGTCAACAAAAATCTGAAACGGTGCTTTAAAATATACTGTTGGAAACTATACAAGTACTTTAGTAGGTATATCGACTCATTTTCAGATGGATTTTAAGATTTTTGGGCATCAAAAATGGACTTCAAATCTAGATGTTTTGGCCACTTGATAATATGAAAATTGACCATCCAGAAAATGCGACTTCAAATCTAGATGTTTGGGGCGCTTGATAATTTTGAAAATCTAAAAAATGCATTGCAATATGCACTATTTTCAAGACTTGAAATCCATTTTTTCTTATATTCATACATCTTGAAAATCTTCCCTTTGACATGATGAAGACTAAAAATGAGTCGATATACCATTGCTGACTATTGTTAACATTGAATTTGTGAAGCTGTAATTGAAGAAAGTTTGTATAAGGTTGACACTTAAAATGTAAATGGAGGTGCAACTCTAAAATTCTTCGAAAAATATTGTTTTGATATTGAAAAACATCTATTTCATCATCTCAACATCAAGATGTGTAGATATGGAGAAAAAAAAGAGAAATTTTAAGTCCTTAAAATAACAAATCTTACAACATATTATCTGGACTGTCCATTTCAAAATTTTCATATATTTACATATGTGCTTGATTTAAACCATTTTTGGAGTATAAAAGTTATAGCATCGGTTCTCTCTCTCTCAAAATAAAGTAGTCTTCTTCATTTTATGACCGAGGTTTTTATAGCAAAAGAATCTCTCTCAACACTATATGATAATCTTCTTTCTTGAAAAATAACGTGAGTGGCTTTTATACTATAAAATAATCTCTCTTTTCCTACTTCATAATAATCCCTTTTTTTGAATGATTACGCGGATCTATGTACTCAAACATAAGAAATGTAGATAAACAATATAATAATAAAATAAAATAAAAATATTGTAATATCTCAGAAATTTTAAACGATATACTTTAGTTACTTATTTCAAGGTTTGTCATTTTCTTGATAAAGTTATTTTATTAAACCATACCAAACCTACATGTATAAGAAAAGAGAATCGAGATGCATTTTTTGAATTGGCAAGATTTTATATAACAGTTAAGAGCTTGTTGTTCTAATTTCTCAATCGAAAACAATAAAAAAATGGCTTTTTTCTTGAAAAAGGAATAGCTAAAAAAATCAAGTCAAGAAATATAAAAAATCAAGACGATTATAATGAAACAAAAAATAAAATCAAGAATTTTAAGATTTATTAGGCCCACAAGTAGACAAAACATTTTAATCCTATATATTATATACCAAATATAGTCAAAGGTAATATTATTATGTATTAGCACATAAATTTTAGGATAGGAATGATTTTATGTAACTGTTGTAGTGTAATATAATGCAACAACCTTCAAAAACCATGTTAGTGCCATTTGTTTGATCTCAATTTTAAAATGTACACTCTTTTCATTCCATTGAACAATCACAAACAAAATACAATTTAAAAATGCATCTTAGAAACTGTTATTTTAGCCCAATCTATATAAGCCGTTCATTTTGTTATGGTGCTTAGATCTAAGCCTTAGAATGATTTTTCTCTTTTCAAAATTTTTGGATAGCTTTGTTATCATTATATGAACAATGTTGAAAAAGAAAAAAAAATGGTTTTAAGTTCGTAGAAGCCTAGATATTGAAATTCATAAAATAAACAGTCTAGATTCAGTGTTGGACGGGACTCAATTTAACCATATCTATGAAGCAAATTGAATTCAATTTTTTTGAAAATTAACTATTGGGATGAAGAGCGAGTATGCGAAATTTTTGGATGATACAAATGCCACAAACATCATATTTTAAAAGCGTGGTTGCATTATATAAACAAACTTCTCCTTTTTGGCATGCGTTATCATGTTTCTCTATTTAGAACACAGGCTTTCTCCAGTAAACCCTATATATATGCAACCGCACGAACCTGTCTCGAAGCCATCCAAGAAACCCAACCTCTAAATTAAATTCTCACTCATCAATTACAGCAACCACAAAATGTTTTCCTCTAAACCAAAAAAAACAAACAAAATGAAATTGCTCCCCCTGTTGCCTTTTTTTTATCATGTTTCTCTCTCTTGACTTCTCCGAGAAGCCCAACTTAAATTGCTCGAATCCCTCTCTAGGATTGCCCAAATCCCACTCTAATATCATCCAAGAAACCATACCTCCAAAGCAATTTCTATTTGATCTATATTTGCTGGGTTTTGAGGATTAGCAAAACCAGGTTTTGATGTATAAAAGTTGATCCAAACAGCGCCAGCATGTGTCATAGCTATGGAAAACCAGGTTTTCCATATTATAGATCCCAAACGACTCATAAATATATGGATTTGTGGGTAATTCTATACTAAGAAAATATACGTACCTAGAAAAGAAGAGAGACAAATGTGGAGCAAAAAGACCTCTTTATGGACGCCATTTCCCCTTACTAAACATAATTGGGAGGGAGAAACTCGGAACTGTTGTTACTCTCTCATTTATTATAAGGATTGTCTACAGAGACTATTTATCTTTTGTATATAGAGGTCGCAATCGTTCTTGTCTTTTAAATGTTAAAATAGGAGTTGTAAGAGTGTTATTGAATAAACAAAGTTCTCAAAAAAAAAAATTGGGCTTTGTGACTCATCCAAAGCCATCCAATGTAACATTTAATAAGTGAAAATGATTGTTATCTTTATATACTAAAGATACAATGTCTCTTTGTTGATAATTTGTTTGTTATATCATGCATCTTTCTGCTGGTGGGGTTGGGCCAACCACCGAAATAAGACCCATGAGCAATAGGATTTAGACTCAGCTGTACAATATTTGAGTGCAGACACCTCTAGCTTGCTTGAATGTAGCTCGTGTCCGGTCCTATATGTGTGGTGCTAACAATTGGTTTGGCCCCTCTAAACTGGTTTTTAAGCCACATTGAAGGGTCCACTGCTAGGTTCGTGCTAAAATTTGGATAAATATTTTGGCTTTGGGGTGAGAGGTTGGCTATAAAAAGATTAGATGAGGGCAGTTCGGCCCTTTGGCATCCTTAATTATGCTCATCGCACTTATTAGTCAAAAGAAGGATAGTAAATGCAAATATTACAACTTTTATTTTAGAATTTTGAGTGAACTTCTTTTTTTCTGGGTAAATTCAAGCACATATTTCATGTGTCATGCTTATAGGGTACATTTGGTTCATGCGTAAATACATGCTTATAGGGTACATTTGGTTCATGCGTAAATATTTTTGGGGAAATATTTACATATGTAAATTGTGGTTCACACGTTTGGCTCGTTACAAATGCATCTGCAAATATTTTAGCATGGTAAAATATTTTACCATGAAAGGGACAAAACATCGTCAAATGAAACCACACCTCTTGAGGTGTGGAAATATTCCCCGGGGAATTTTTGCAAACCAAAGTTGAACTATTTTATGAAATTCAATTTATATTATATTTATAATATACAATATGTATATTATATTAGGAAAAAGTTTATATAAGGTTACAACTTTAAAATGTAGAATTACAAAAGCACCTCAAAAATCTATCGGAAAAGTTGTTTTAATGTTGAAAAACCCTCTAATTGATCATCTCAACATCGAGATGTATGAATATATAAAAATAAAAAAGAAAACGTTTTTCAGCATCATAAATAGTGCATCTTGCAACACATTATCTAGGCCGTCCATTTTCAAAATTTTCATATGTTTATATATCTCCTTGATTTTAACTATTTTTGGAGTTTAAAATTTTCTAATTAGATATGAAAATAGATTTTAAGATAATCCTAATAAGTTTTTACAACAAAATCACATGTTATGATAAAATTTGGAGGTGCGCCTTAATTGGATTGTTTAATATATATATTATCTATAATATATTATAATATATATTTATTTAATATAACTTATACATAATATTTATTTATATTATATATTATAACATTATATATATATATATATATATATTATCTATAATATATTATAATATATATTTATTTAATATAACTTATACGTAATATTTATTTATATTATATATTATAACATTATATATATATATATATATATATATATATATATATATATATATATATATATATATATATTCATATTATACATATTATATAATATATATTATTCACATTATATAAAATATATAAATATCATATATTATATTCTATAATAAAATAATTATAAAATATATTATGTTATATATATATATATTATATTTATTTAATATAATAATACATTATATAAGAAATCTTATATTTCTTGTATTATATATTTTTTATATTATATATTATTATTATTATTATAAATAAATATATACTATATAATATATCATTTATAATATATATATTTCTTATATTACATATTCAAGATTTTGTGTAAATATTTTTACACCAACCAAGCGCTACCAAATATATAAAACTGTTTACGACGTGCTTTTTAAATGTGCTACCAAACATCTTAAAAAAAAATGCATATGCAAATATTTACGCAGGTAAAGTGTTTACATATGTAAATATTTCTCTAAGAATCCTTACACGTAATCTAAACGTACCCTTAGGAATTTCTAACATTATATCATTACGAAATTTGGAATTTTACATTACCAAGGCAAAGAAAAACATGCCTTCCAATATCTTATTTAAGGCCTCATGTATCAGATTCCTTGTTGGCCAGCCTAATGTGATGGGTTTAACACAATGTTGCCATAGTCGCTTTGGAGTCTTTTTTAGTTTGATGAGAAAAATGAAGAATTCGGTGCTCCGGCCTATTCGGGGGAAGATTCGGATTTTAAAAAAAATTTAATAGAAAATATAAAATATATAAAAATGATAGAATCTTTAAAATAAATAAAAAATAAAAAATACTGATATATAGTCATTTCATTTCCGACCAAAGCAGCCCGAAGCTTCAGCCAAAGCAAATCCGAAATAGACCGAAACAGGAAGAAGCAGCCCAAAGTGGCCCGAATCTGACCAAAGCAACAACACCGCGCTTCTCTTTACTTCGGTTTATGTTTAAAATCTGAAGGCTTCGGCCGCGTCGACTAAAGCAAAGAAAATTTGAAAATATTGGTTTAACATCCACAAGAAAGAATAGAGAAACGACTTACATTGGGTACTTTACTTTTTAAAAAAAAAGTAATGATCCTATAAGACCCTCGCCCACCCATATGGGTAGGACCCCAAATGATCACTATTAAAGTTGGCATGGATCTCTAAAAAAGTTATCACATGGGTGTAAGACTTGACTTTTCTTAGATCCATACCAAATTTAATGGTGATCTTTTGGGGTCCTACACATGGGTGGGAGAAGATCCTATAGGATCATTTCTCTTAAAAAAATAGGGATTGGAGTGTCATTTTGAGGATCCACTCCATTTTAAAAAGAGGTGAGATTCATATACGTATCCATCTTAAATAATCAAAGTGTACTTCTAAGCTTTGCCGAAAGACGTTGTGGTGTTGAAAGCCCCTAAATGACCTAAAAATATATTTCTACCCTAATTATGAATATAAAGCTCTCAAAATGTGTAGATTGAGCATATCTATAAGCCCTTCAAAATCTTGAATATGGATGGTCGAGATAATATGTTGTGAGATGCACTATTTTTAAGAATTGAAATCTATTTTCTCTTCAAATATGTAGATCTAAAAGTTGATATGATCAATTAGAGGATTTTTTAACAATAGAACGACAATTTTTTATGGATTGTTTAGGTATGGTTCACTTATATAATATATGATGGACACTTGATATAAACTTTCGGGTTAAAAAAAAAGGATATGTTTCTATGGAACCCCACCCATATATATAGTATATGTGACCCCAGATCTCAGCTGTCAGATTTGAGTAGAAAACTGAGATAACTTGAGTTACAATGTCACAAGCTAGCTCTTAACCGTTAGATCTAGATCGGACGGCTCAGAGTTTTTTATTTTTAATTTTTATTCTCTATATCATTTTAAGCGAAATTTGGGCATGCATAGATCTGAAAAGGGTGCACATGATACATATATATATATATATTCGATGATGAAAATTTACCAGAATATCCCTAAACTTGTCAGGGGAATTTTAGTCATTTACTTTTATGGGAAATATTTACTTTTTATTTTTTCTATGTTCGTCCTAATTTTATGATTGGATGCTAAAAATTTCATTCAAAAAGTTCTTGTAGAAAAAATTAAAAAATAAAAATACTGTTTGACTTTAGCTTACTTTGTTGTTATGATTTCATTGATATTTTTTGACTATAGAAGTTTATCATCTCCATTGAATTAGGATTTTGACTTTAGCTTACTTTGCTGTTATGATTTCATTGAGATTTCACTCCCTCTTAATGGTGGAAGAACATGACAATGATTTTCTCTTAATTATTTCTCTCTTAGTAGTTTGTTACCGGTGGTTCTGTAATTTTAGATCTCCAATATAGTATTGACAATCATTTTTTTGCTAATTATTTCATGTGTTATTTTTCATTTGTCTTCTCTTTGTATATGGTTTGGTACATATCATTCTTTTGGGCCGGTTTCCATGAGTCCATGTAGAACTAAGATGCCTCGTAAAATTCTATTTTTGAGATGGACTTTTAGACTTAATTTTTAAGGACATGTAATCTCTATCATGGAGATCATGAATATGAAAAATTAAATAAAACTTGAAAATTATAAATAGTATATCTATTACGAAAACATTTGGACCATTAGTTTCAATTGTTTTTAGATGGATCACCTATTTGCATCCGTCTTAATAGATGCTTTATACCTCTAGACCACATATGTAAAAATGCAATCCAGCCCGCATGAAACAATTTTCCCATTCTTTTTCTTGCCCTAATGTGATTCTACTAGCAGAATCTACGTGCGCCATGTGATTTGAATTCTTTTAAAATAAATAGAAGGTTTTTAATAAGAATGTGATTTACATGAGGTTGCAACCTTAAACAAATCAAAGTAAGGTGCATCATCAAATTATATCATAAGAAGTAGTGGCATAAAAAATTTATAGGATGTGCTGTGAAGTAATTTTCATGTCTAATTATAAGCTTTTAGACAAAAAAAAGTGGTTTAAATCAAGTATATCTATAAATAAGTGAAATATAAAAATGGACGGTCTAGATAATATGTTACTCACACAAGTTGTTTTATTATTTTATAGAAATATTAATCTTAAATAAACTACAGCTTCAAGCTATGCAACACGCTATACTTGTGGTGCCACTATGTTGTCCTACCTACTCCTACCTACTCAATTTGTATGAAATTCAGTCAAAATAAGTTAAAATGAATGAATAATTTATTTAAACTAGGCATATTGTTTTATTATAGAGTTTAAAGAGATATTTGCATTGAATTGTTAAAAAATTATGAACCGGAAGTTGTTTGTTATGATATTGCTAGATTATGTTGTAGGAATGTTTTAAATTAATTTTGTAGTAGTGCGATGCGTCATTTTATGTTGCGTTACCCACTTAACTTACATCAAATTTATTTCAATGAAGCCAACATGAATGTAAAATTTATTTTAAATGAATATCTATTGTTTCATTATATATTTGAAAGGGACATGTGCACTACAAACTGACACGTGAGCTTAATGTCTTAATTGCATAGAAGAAAAATATACAAGTTTTGTATTGTGGTCTTGTTAGAATATATTGTAAGTTTATCTATAATTAATGTTATATTTTTTAAGTGAATTAAAAAAAATTTAAAACCCTTTAATTTATTTTAAAACATGTAACCTATAACATATTGTAGCAAATTATCTAGACCATACAGAAAAATGGTTTGATAGAGCTGCAGCCCTATTAAAATAACTAAAGCCTTAGCTCAAAACTCCTCGAAATTACAATTTAAGCATTTGAAAACCTGAAATCGATCAATTTGGCTTAAATATTATGATTGTGAAAAAAAATCAGGATTTTAAGTTCTAAAAATAGTATATATTATAGTAAATTATTTAGACCATCCATTTTTCCCTGAAAATTAAGCGTTGAAAGATCCGCAAAACCTTTTTTTAGTTTCAAATGTTATCGTCGGTATTGAAAATTGATTTCCGCCGATTGTCTTTTCGACAAGGAATTGTGGTGAGGCTTTATAGAAACTTCATCCTAGTTTTAAATCAAAGTCAAAACATATAGGATCGGCAGACATCATTGGAGGCTTATGGGAACTCAAGAACATTCAAAATTCCAACGACTGACCGCAGTTATACGGCTCAAACAGCAAAAAACTGATTACTTTGTATCGTGGTTCACTTTCAACTAGCTGATTATTGAATCCTGATCCTTTTCTAGGATCATTGGGGATTGATAACCAGTATACTGACCAATTTTCCCAAAGTTTCCTGTTTTTTTTTTTTTGTAACGTTTTTTTCATATTCTTTTTATTTTGATTTTTTTGGAGAAAAAAAAGAAATTTACGTACGGACCTGGTTTTTGTCCCGCGATAATGAAATGGCCCAAAAATATATCGTTAACACCTCGAAGGACGGATCTCCAAAAAAAATTTTACTTTTCAAATATCGGACCGGGGCCAAACTTGAAAAAAAATAAATAAATTTGAGGATCCATTGTTTCAGGTAATAATGCTCTATTTTCGGGTCATTTCATTATAACGGGACAAAAACCCGGCCTATATGTGAATTTTCCCCAAAAAAAAAAAAATCCAAAAACCTGTCCTATTTTCTATCCTTAATAATAGAACACAAAATGTTGGATATTTTTGGAAAATAAAAAATCCCGTCTATTTCGAGGTGTTTTGGTCAAAAAAATAGAAGGGAAAACGATTGAATTATTTGTCAAAAGAGGAAACCCCTTCTATAGGAACCTTCCCCGCACATGTGTGTAGGACCCTTAAGGATCACCATTAAAGTTGGCATGGATCTCTAGAAAAGTTATCACATGGGTGTGGGATTTGACTTTTCTATAGATTGTGCCAAATTTAATGGTGGTCCTTTGGGGCCTTACACACATGGGTGGGGGAGGGTCTTATAGGATCATTTCTCTTATTTTTTTGGAAAAAAAAAGTTTCAAAAAGCTTTTTTATTTTTTTGCAGATCCAAAAAACAATTAATGAGATACCCTATTATATGTAGAATCCGAATAATATTCAATATATTGGATACTACTTATTTTTTGGTAATATTAATTTAGAATTAACCAAAAAAATCATCAAAATGCTTCCATTCCAAAAAAGTGTCCCAATTTCCATGAAAAATAGTGTTGAAAATAAATAAATAAATAAATTCAAAACCTAATCTCCAAGAAAAATACATTCGTGGATAAAAGGGTGTGGTTTCTATAAGGTTGCAACCTTAAACAATCCAATAAAGGCAAACTTCCAAATTTTATCATAAAATGTAATTTTCTTATAAAAATTCCTTAAGATTATCTGAAAATCTATTTTCATTTGTAATTATAAAAGTTTAAACCCCAAAAATAGTTAAAATCAAGTAGATCTATAAACATATGAAAATCTTGAAAATGGACGGTCTAGATAATGTGTTGCAAAATGCACTATTTTTTAGACTCAAAATCTTTTCTTTTCTTTTCTTTTTTTTTGTCAATTTCATACATCTTGATGTCAAGATGATCAATTAGATGTTTTAAACATTAAAACAATCTTTACCAATGGATTTTGAGATGCATTTTAAATTCTACCTTTTAAAGTTGCAACCTTATATAAACTTTTTCCTGGATAAAAACTCGTAACTCTAAAGTCTAAACCCAAAAACCACAAACAAAGAACTCCGGTACAAAAGAAGAGAAGCCGAAAACAAAAGATCATTTCACCGTTTACACATATCCAAATTTTCCACTCAGATTTTTTTTAGACCAATGTGATATATTCACCGTATTTTTATTTACAATATTTTTGCTTATCCATATTTTCCACTTTAATTTTTACATTCGATTAGTCGGACCGAAAACGATTTAATTTGTAAATCCCCGACTTGCTAACTGTGCTCAATAAGCTACAGACGCAACATGCAAGTCTAAGCAAAGCACTTGGGCTAGCTATCTATCTCATCATCATTGAATAGAGTTCGGCCACGTCGATAAAATTTATACGTTCAGCTGAGCTAGCTATAGGATTGTCATAATTTCTCTTGATTTAGAATGGTTTGGCACAAAATGGGGCCACAGTGTTTAAAATTGACTTCCCGTATTTTGCCGGCAATAAAATTAATGAAAGGGCAGCTTAAACAAAAATAAATCTCCTTTATTTCCTATTTTATGTGCAGGAGAGAGTGTTTATGTTTTGGGAAAATATAGAATGAGACTATTTATTTTGATGCAAGGTAGTCACAATAATCTTGACCATTAGGTGTTATTCTATTGACCAAGCTCAAACTTCAAAATAAATTTTTTCAAACTTTGTAACACATCCCAGCTATCAAATTTCACACCAAATAGTTTTAAGGAATTGTGACCAGCATGTATCAAAAGTAAATAGTCTCTTTATATACAAAGTTTTTCAATTGTATTTTTTCTGTTCATCTCATTAGCTCAAATTTACAGAGTGCATACCTCTCACTATCCCTTATATATAAAAATAAGATTTATCAAGAAAGGAAAATTGTTTCATACAGGTTGGACCGCATTTCTACATATGCGGTCCAAAAAGCATCCATCATAAAGATGGATGCAAGCAAGTGTTCCATCTAAAAACAATAGAAACTAACAGTCCAAATGTTTTTTTACTAAAATTATTAATTTTAGTTTCAAAAAATTATTTATTTTTTATATTCATGATCTCCATGTTAGAGATTATATGTCCTCAAAAATTAAGTCTTAAAATCCATCTCAAAAATAGATTTATTAATAAGCCCGCATTTCTACATATGCAAGCTTGGCCGCATAATAACCGGGTCCATAAAGAAATAGCATATCTAAAATACCCTTGAATCTTATTAGGGTATTTTTGGCTATTATAATTATTGAATTACTTTTTTATACTTTTTCTTTTACACCCGAGCTTAATCCTATCCACTATATAGACTTTCAAAAAGCGGAATAACTCAATGGGGGAAGACATGCCTATCCGTTTTTTCAAATAATTTAGGAATTAAATTTTTTGATAGTGTTGGTAGGGTGCTGTCAGTGCAATGAAAACCACTAAGTGGTGATTAAGGAGTAGGGGTGCCACCACCACGATTTCAGCTCTTTATATAAAATAAATAAATCAATAATAATAATAATAATAATAATAATAATAATAATAATAATAATAATAATAATAATAATAATAATAATAATAATAATAATAATAATAATAATAATAATAATAATAATAATAATAAAAGAGTAAAAGTGAGGCTCAAGTATAAAGCTATGTTGGAGTTTATCTTTGAATTCCAAAAAAAAACATTTTGGAGTTTTGGGTAAATTTGCCTTTGTAGAGTCTTCTCAAGAAAAGCCTCTAGAACTCATCACTAAAAGAGAAATAAAAGAGACACGTGTATTTCTAGTTTGTCTCCTTCTCTTTTTTGGAAAGTCATAAGGATTTCATACTTTGAAACCCAAAACCTGGAAATTGAAATGGTCCACTCAAACTTGGCAATCACTCAATAAACTCAATCCGCGTTGTTTTCCTTCTTCAATTTTGACCCGTAATCAACATTCTACAAACTTCTATACAGAGTTCACATTCCGAAGACATGTATATCAAGAGATAAACAGCCATCAACCATACAATAAACATAAGCATCACAAAGCGATGGCTAATTCCCCAACTTTATACATTATTCCCATCATATTTGCCTCAGTCTTCGTCTTCCTTGTCTTGATATCAATACTGATTAGAATTTTCTGTTCAAGATACCGAGGATCTGGTGGCGGTGTGCCAAACATCGAGGGTCAGAATCATGGGATGGTTGAAATTGAAGGCCTTGATGATGGTCCAGATGATATAGGTGGTGATCATCGCCAGTCGGACACCAGATATGACGGCACAGGAGGTGGTGATCATGGCCATTGGGACCATGGAGGTCACGGCACTGGAGGTGGTGATCATGGTCATTGGCACCATGGAGATCATGGTGCCGGAGGTGGCTATCATGGTCATTGGCACCATGGAGATCATGGAGCCGGAGGTGGGTTTACCGGCGGCAGTGGAATAAGTTGTGACACAGGAGGAGGAGGAGGAGGAGGAGGAGGAGGGGGGTTTTCGGGTGTCAGTGGAGGTGTTATTTGAAACCTTCCTTCTTGTTGGACTATAGTTAAGGGGTTCTATACAAAATCATATGGAGTATATTGTTTATACGGTGTATGTAGTCATCACCATCCCTTATCAGTGATGGATGGTGCAAATTTTTATTTATTTTATTTGTGCAAAGGGATGTATTACTTTTTTTTTATTATTTTTTAAAATTATTTTGAGAATTCCTTTTACAAGCATAATGATCTGTTCCTTCAAAAAATTGAAGCTAGCATAAATTTAATACCGTAATTGAAATTGATGACATTAGGGATGGTTGCCCCTTTTGCATGACTGGAATATTGTATCTGGCATTTAAATTTTTTCAACTGAACTTCAGAAGATGAAATGTTTTAGCAGGGTTATCTAACATATGGTCCTTAATGGTGAAAACTCAAGCCCATTTTTACTCTGATATCAGGTGATTCTTATTTATTTTACTTTGTTATTGTCATTTTTAACGAGATTGGGGATTGTAATTCAAGGACCTGTCACATATCCCATACTTTGAACTCAAAGAGGAGAGGTAGAGAAACGTCAAAAAAAATCAGAGAGAGAGAGAGAGAATTAAGATTTGACATTAGCTTACTTTGCTGTTGTGATTTCATTGAGATTTCTCCCCCTTGGCAGTGGAAGAATCAGACAATGATTTCTGTTAATTATTTCTCTCTGCATAAATTGTTACAAGTGGTTCTATAATTGTAGATCTCCAATATTGTATTGACAATCATTTTTTGTTAATTATTTCATCTGTAATTTTTCATTTGTCTTCTCGCTGTATACAGATTGGTGCATATCATTCGTTTGCCTGCCCTTATGTAGTATTGTTGTGGGTAAGTCGCCTGAGTCCACTGGGACTCAGGAGTAACTCGGCCTTGTCCTTTCTCCAAATTGGGAGCACAACTCTAGGATATAAAAAATTTTCAAATTTTATTTAAAAATTGTTGGATTGTTTTATAATCTTTTGTACATTTTTGGATGTATTTAGCTGAGATTGATTAGTTTTTTTTTTCTATACTATATTTATATTTTCTTCCTTTTTTGTATTTTTTAAATGTCCCATACTATGAATTGGTTTTTTCTAAATCCATTTGTTCTCTACATTTTTTTAGTTTGTTTTAAGCTTTTAAGATTATTTTAGGTATAAATTTACTTTTAGTACATGTTTTTTTCTTTTCTAAACTTCTTAGCCAAGTAACTCACCTCGGCCTTGCAGCTGGGAGTGAGTCTCGAGATACTGTGTAGTATTTTCTTTTTATCGTTTATCTTTTTCAATACTCAATGAGAAATTAGATTGAAGGTGTGATATCTTGATGTCGTTAATATAGTTTTATAGTTTGGTTTGTTCGATTTAGCGATTTTCAAAATCACCTACATAAAAAAATTCCATATCATATAGGATTGGGATTGATATTAATAAGTTTCTTAAAGGAAATAGAATCCAATTAGTTTAGGATTCTTAGTTATATCTCTTAGTTTTTTAGATATATGTATAACCAATTTTCTATTTAGTGTTGATTCCTAACTTTGTGTATATGAGATGAAAGATGGAAGAATTGGTGTGCTGTATTTGGGTCACCATATGGGAAATGTGGCTTCTTCATTAGAGCTCCCTTTAGAAAGACTAGGTTCCCTTGAGAGAGAAAACAGTTTCCTATGTAGAGAAACATTTCGATGGTGCCTCTAATGGATTGAGAGACTAGTTTCTTGTAAAGAATCAGCTCTTATAAAAATTTTGGGTGTTTTTTTTTTAGTTAAAAAAAGTACAGGTTGCTCTCAAGGTTTTCTACCTGTATAGTAATTTAGTTATGGAATCGAGGTAGTTTTATAGAGAGAAACATTATACCTCGTATAGACTGATAGACTGGTTTCTTGTAGAGAAACAGTTCTAATGGAAATTTTGGATGGTTCTCTGTCAATTAAAGAAATTGTCGGCTGCACTTAGGTTATCTGCATGGATAGAGGTTTAATTGTAGAATAGAGATAGTTCTCTCTTGGTAAAGGGGTTTAGTTGTAGAATAAAGATAGTTCTTGGACAGTAATTTAGTTATGGGTTTAATCGAAAGAGTAGGTCTAATAAAGTTTCGACATCGAGATTTAAGTTTAAAAAACGTTTGCTAGAGTGGGTTTTATCGATGGTTAAAGAGGCCACTTAATGTCCCAAAATCTTTATGTAACTTTCAACTTTCACCTTTTTGTAATTTGATAATCGCCGCACATCCTTGGAGGCTTATCCGAACTCAAACGTGCGGCATTCGTACATTCAAATTAAAAATTCCAACGATTTAGCCGGACCGTAGTTCTACGTCTCAAACAGCAAAAACTGATGGTTTGTATCGTGTTTCACTTTCAACTCGTTGATTATTAAATCCTGATCCTTTTCTAGGATCATTAGGGATTGATCACCAGTATACTCACTAAAAGCTTTGTGTTGCAATAACCAGTATCATGGATTTTCACTTGCAAACCATTGTGGTACAGATTGATTTGTACTTAGGGGTTTATCTTCGGTGATATTGAGCTAGAACCATTATGCATCAATCCAGGAACACATCTATATAAAGGATTTGGTACTCCACGTTTATTTTGCTGCATACGCGGAGAACCTCATGGTTTTTTTATATATATTTGAGTGATTTACCTGCGGATTTAGGTAAAATACCAAATGTTTAAATTACATGCTAAAATTACAAAGGTTGGTCAACATATATTTTTTTTTTTTTTTATTTCAAAATTGCACCTCAGTCAACTCAAATTTTGATTAATGGTTTTTAGTTTTTTTTAGCTTTTTCGTTAGTAGGCCATGCTTTAAAGTTTGAGGCATTACCCTACTAAAAAAAAAACTAAAAAAAATTAATAGTATTAAAATTCGGGTTGACCAAGGGGCAATTTTGAAAAAAAAAAACCGATTGGCTGACCTTCTTTATAATTTCATAATATAAACGGATCATTTTATATTTTACCTAAAATTTTAGTGTATGTACATTTCAAAATGGTTAACTGAAACGCAATTATTAATTCCACATGTAAAGTGATCCGTTTTTGGCACAAAATCTCTAGAACTTGAGAGTTATCTAATGATTCCATGGAGTTTGAAGATGCTAAACATGAGCCTCAATTTTCAAAATTTGGGTCCTCGAAAGCTTAAAAACATTTCAGGTTTGAAGTAGTTTACTAAAACAACAAACAAGAATGATTGTGACCTCTTTGTATAAAAAATAAATAGTCTCTTTATAGACAACCCCGTTCAATATAAACGGTACTAATACCGTATTTGTGATAAATGTACATAATTAATGTGAAACTTTTGCATAACCGAGGTAAAAAAGATTAACTAGATCCAAAATGCATCGCTAGGTTTCAAAATTGCTTAATCAACGTTAATGCAACCATTGAACTGTGGTCGTTGAATTAAGCCTAGTGCACGCTTGAAAAAGAGCTCTATAGAAGATCCAGCCTCGGACAAGCATTCATTTGGTCCATGGTTAGATCGATTATGTTGGGAAAATCTCCAAAAAGAATTATTAACCGCAACTAATGCTTTAATACATAGATTAACCTTAATATAAAAGATTTTTTAATTACACCCTTTAAACACTTGAAAAAACTTGTTCCAAGATTGAATAGAAATCGTCTAATTTGTTGAACTAACCAAATATTTACAGGTGCCATTTGTATAAAGCTGAGCCTCTAAACAATCAAAGTAAAATGCATTTTCAAATAATATCGAGAAATGGGGTTTCAATACTAAAAACCTTTGCGATACCCTTAAAATATATTTTCATATTTAATTATGAAATTTAAAGCTTCAAAAATAGTATAGACCGAGCAGATCTATGAAAGCTTGAAAATCTTGAAAATTGGCTGTTCAAAAATACATTACAAGATACACTATTTTCAAAACTTGAAATCCTTTTTTTTTTTATATCCATGCTTCTTAATGTTGAGATGATCATCAATATGAGGATATTTGGGCATCAAAATGACATCTTCTAGTGAAATTTTTTAGGTGAGTTCTAATTTGATTGTTTAGAGCCTTAGCTTTATGTAAACTTTTTCTTTTTTTTTACCCTCTATTTTTACATATCAAAGAAAAAAACTTTCCTGTTTTTTTGGATATTCTTTCTATTTTGACTTCATGGACCCAGTTTCTATGAGTCCACGGACTTGTAGAAATGCGAGGATAAAAACCTATCACTCTTTTTCCGTTTCAAAAAAAAAAAAAAAGATTGGCCATTATGCCTCCAATTGTCATAATTTATCTGGAAGTAGACTAGTTTGGCAGAAAATGGGCCAGAGTGGACCGCAGTTTTTAAATTTGACTTTCCCCATTTTGGCTCCAATAAAATTAATAAAAGGGCAGTTTACACAAATATAAATCTAAAAAAGTTCTCCTATATTTCCCTCTTTTTTTCTTTTTTTCTTTTTTTTTTACCAATTATATTTCTTGTTTTATGTTCAAATGCGAATTTGGAAGAGTATTAAGTTTTTCAATTTTATTCTTTTCTGTACATCTCATTAGCTCAAATTTGTGGCGTGCATATTTCTCACCATCCCTTACATCGAACATTATAAAAATAAGACTTTTAAAGAAGGGAAAAGTTTATATAGAGCCGAGGCTCTCAACAATCAAATTGATGCCTATCACAAAAAGTTCACTAGAAGATGTTATTTTGAAGCCTAAATATCCTCAAATTGATAATCTCGACATCAAGGTATATGGTCATGAGAAAAAATAGATTTCAACTTTTGGAAATAGTGTATTTTATAACGTAATTTTCGACCGTTAATTTTCAAGTTTTCATAGATCTGTCGATCTACACTATTTTTGAAGCTTTAAACTTTATAAATAAATATGAAAATATATTTTAAGGCTATTACAAAGATTTCCATAATTGAAACCACATTTCTTGACACTTTTTGAAGAATAGGCTCTAATTTGATTGTTTAAAGCCTAGGCTCTACACAAAACGCATCCTTTAAAGAAATAACATAACTAAAATACCCCAAATCTTATAGGGATATTTTGGCTATTGTAATTATTGAATTACTTTTTTATATTTTTTCTTTAACAGGAGCGGCCAGAATTTCAGCTTAATCCAGTATACGAAAAATGAAATAAAATCAAAATATATTTCATGCTTTCAAAACGTGGGATTTTTTTTTTTTTTTTTTTTTTTCTTTTTTGTAGTTCAGTAGAGAAGACAAGCTCTTACCCTTTTTTTCAAATAGTTTAGGATAAAGTTTTTTTAAGGTGTTAGTGGGGTGGTGTTATTAGGGTGTGGCGGTACTACCACCTCAACCCCAACCCCTTTCCCGACCAAAAAAAAAAGAAAAAGAAAAAGTGGAACTTGAGAGACAAAAATGGAATATAGGAGTTTATCCTTGAATTCCAAAAAAATTGAGACTTTTAGGTAAATTTACCTTTATAAAGTCTTCTCAAGAAAAGCCCCATGTTATTCATCCAATAAAAATAAATTTATAAAGAAGCATAAAAGATTTGGAGCTCTAGACTTCTAGTTTTTCACTTCTAATGGTTATAAAGATATACGGGAAAAGGGTTATAAAGATATACGGGAAAAGGGTTGGGGTCGTAGTGGTAACATCCCACACGTTAGTTACCAAGTCGTGGTTTCTATTTCAACTACTAATTCCACCCCACTAATAAAAGCTAATTCCTAATCTACTTGACAAAATATTTAGGGCACTAATAACTTCAAAGAGCTACTCCTAGTCTACTTGACAAAATATGTAGGGCACTAATAACTTCAAAAAACTAACTTCTAATCTACTTGACAAAATATGTAGGGGCATGTCTTCCCCATTGGATTACCAAATAAAAAATAAAAATAAATAAAAAACTAAAAAAAAATAGACATACGTGTATTTTCTAGTTTGTCTCCTTGTTTGTTTTGAAAACTATGTATTTGATATTTTGAAACCCAAACCCTCAAACTCGAAATGGCCTCCACAAACTTGGCTATCAGTGATTGAAGTCAATCCGCGTTGTTCTCCTCCTTCAATTTAGACCCGTAATCAACCTTCTACAAACTTCTATACAAAAACATGTATAAAAAGACTCAAACAGCCATTAGCAGCCATACAATAAAAATAAGCATCACAAAGAGATGGCTAATTTTGCACCTATAGGTCAGGAGCATCAGAACCATGGAGATCATGGCGCCGGAGGTGGGTTTTCTGGAGGTGGTGGTCATGGTCACGGGCGCAAGGAGATCATGGCGCCAGAGGTGGGTTTACCGGCGACGGTGGAATAAGTTGTGACACAGGAGGAGGAGGAGGAGGAGGAGGGGGGTTTCCGGGTGCTAGTGGAGGTGTTATTTAACATTTGATACAAAATCATATGGACCATATTGTTTACACGGTGTATGTACTATGTAGTCATCACCATCATTTATCAGTGATTGGATGGTGAAATTTTTTATTTATTTCACTTGTACAAAGGGATGTATTACTCTCTTTTTTTTTCTTTTTTTCTTTTTTTTTAAGTTATTTTGAGAATTCCTTTCATAAGCATAATGATCTGTTCCTTCAAAAAATTGAAGTTTACCTAAATTTAATACCATAATTGAAATTGATGACATTCGGGATGGTTACCCCTTTTGCATGACTGGAATATTGTATCTGACATTTAATTGTTTTGTACTGAACTTCAGAAGAGGAAATGTGTTAGCAGGGTTATTTAACATATGGTCCTGAATGGTGAAAATTTCAGCTCACTTTATTTTAATATCAGGTGATTCTTATTTATTTTACTTTGTTATTACCAATTTTAACGAGATCGGGGATTGTAATTCAAGGCCCTGTCACTTATCTCATACATTGAACACAAAGAAGAGAGGGAGAGAAACGTCAAAAAAAAGAAAAAAACCAGAGAGAAAGAGAATTAAGCTTACTTTGATGTTGTGATTTCATTGAGATTTCTCCCCCTTAGTGGTGGAAGAACCAGATATAGATTTTCTCTTAATTATTTCTCTCTACGTAGTTTGTTACCGGTGGTTCTACAATTGTAGATCTCAAATATTGTATTGACAATTCTTTTTTTGTTAATTATTTCATCTGTTATTTTTCATTGGGTGTGGTTTCCATAAGGTTGCAACCTTAAACAATCCAATTAAGGCGTACCTTCAAATTTTATCATAACATATAATTATTTCAAAAACTATTTTTATATCTAATTATAAAATTTTAAATTCCAAATATAGTTAAAATCAAGTAGATCTATAAGCATATGAAAATTTAAAAAATGGACGGTCTAGATAATATGCTGTAAGATGCACTATTTCTAAGTCTCAAAATCTTTGTATTTTTTATATTCATACATCTCAATGTCGAGATGATCAATCAGAAATTCTTTAACGTTAAAACAACTTTTTCCTTTGGGTGCATCTGTAATTATACATTTTAAGGTTGCAACCTTATATAAACTTTTTCCTTTTTCATGTGTCTTCTCTATGTTTATGGTACATATCATTATTTTGAGCCTGGTTTCTATGAATCCATGTAGAAATGAGGCCCCTCTTAAAAATCTATTTTTGAGATAGATTTTTGGATTCAATTTTTTAGGACATGTAATTTCTAATATGGATATCATGAATATGAAAAAATAAAGGGAAAATATCTTCATACCCCGTATTTTCAAGTTTCATTTCTTGATTAACCCAATGTTTCAAAATATATCTTTTAACCCCCTGGCAACTTTAAACTTATTTTTTAACTTAAACAAATGTGAGAAAGACATGCTCTTTCTAAACCCAATCTTTTCTTCATCTTCACTTATATACCCCAAACTTCTCTCTTGTTCTCTCTTCGTGTATCTCTCGTTCTCTCTCCTCCCATGTGTCTCCAAACATCTCTCTCCTCCGGTAACCTTTCACCTCCATGAAGTCCTTCTCTCTCTCTAGAAGTATGAGAGGATGACTTTTAAAAAATGCATGTCTTTTTAGATTTGTTTGGTCTAAAAAAACAGCTTTAAATTAGCTCAAGGGTTTAGAAGAAATAAACTCTATAATTTTTATGCTTCAAGATATCTTTAAAAACCTTTGGTGTATTGTGAAATGAAACTTAAAAATAAGGGCTATGAGATATTTTCCCAAATAAATACATTTTTGAAATTAGAAATAAGAATTTTATTAAGAAAATATTTGAACAGTTAGTCTCAATTGTTTTTAGATGGGCAACCTATTTGCATCCATCTTTAAGATGGATGTTTTATACATCTAGACTACATATGTAGAAATCCGCACCAGCCCACATGAAACAATTTTCCCATTCTCTTTCTTGCTCAATGTATTATTGTTGTGGGTAACTCGCTTAAGTCGAAATGGACTCAGGATTAACTCGCCCTCATCCTTTCCCAAAATTGGGTGCACAACTCTACGATATAAAAAATTTTGAATTTGAATTAAAAATTGTTGGATGTTTTTATAATCCCTTTGTATATTATTTGGATGTATTTAATAAAGACTGGCAAGTTTTTTTGCTATAATTACTACGCTCATAGTTTTCTCTTTTTCTAAGTTTTCTCTATGTCCCATATTTAAAATTGGTTTTTTCTAAATGCATTTGTTTCTCTATATAGTTTTAGAGAAATGATCATATGAGACCCTCCTCCACCCATGTGTGTAAGACCGCAAAGGATCACCATTAAATTTGGCGCAGATCCATAGAAAAGTCAAGTCCTACACTTATGTGATAACGTTTTTAGAGATCCATGCCAACTTTAATGATGATCCTTTGGGGTCCTACACACATAGGTAGGGAGGGTCCTATAGGATCATTACTCATATTTTTAAAGCATGTTTTAAGCTTTTAAAGTTGTTTTAAGTTTAATTTTACTTTTAACATATGATTTTTTCTTTTTTAAACTCTTTCTAATTTTTAGTTTTTGTAGGGGCCAAAGGGCCATGCTTGGAGTCCTTCGACTCAGCCGAGTAACTTGCCTCAGTTGTGAACATATTTTTATAGTTTTGTTTATCTTTTTTCTTCGTTTATTTTTGTGCTTCTTCTCTCTCTAAATGCTTTAATACTGCATGGAAAATCGTTTGTTTTTGTTAAATTTTTGTTTTCGTTTTTTATTTTTATTTTTTGTGTTTGTGCTTCTCTTCTCTCTATACGTAGTTTGTTAGAAAGTATTTCATTTTTCCTGCCCAAAGATATATATTATTGTTTTGTTCTGTGTTGATTTTTTCTGTTCGGTGTTTGAGAATAATTGTGGATCAAAAAGGGCATACCGTGATGCCTGAACATACTTATTTAACTGTGAAGGACTTTGATCTTTTCCTCTATTTGCTTTTTGAGGTTGGGCTTCGTCCTATTTGTACTTTTCTCAAATTTGATTTCTATCTTTCAGCTTTTTTGTATTGGAAAAGAATGTGTGATTGTGAATGATTTTGGTTGGGTTTCATCGATTTTTTCTTTCTTGAAAAATTATTTTTTCTTTTTTATTTCATTTGTGTATACATCATAGAATTTTCGATGGACCATTATTTTTCATATTTTCAATGGTGTATACAATATAGCATTTTAGATGGACTGCTATTTTATATATTTGGATCTTTTCATTTTCTTTTAATTAATCGCAATCTTATATTGAGAGCTTTTACTTTACTTTTTGTTCATTTGAAAAATAATCCTATACCTTGGTTCACAGTTCGTGTTATTTGCTAATTACTTCTTAAGTTTAGTATTGTTGTTGTTTCATTTTATGCTCCCAATAAATCTACAATATGTTTTGTATTGTGACAACATAGTAAGCATTGTTATTAGATTTATTGAAAGTTTCAACAAAAAATTGTCAAGTATTACTCAAATGACACTAGTAAGGCGATAAAACTATTGTTTAATAGCTTCAATATATCTATACACTAGCTGCAAATCATAAACCTATATATTGTCATATTTACATATCAGATTTTTTTTAACCAAATTCGAAATATTTATGATTTTATAACTTACCTTATTTTTTTGACGATTCGTATTTATTTCCCAACTTGCCAACTAAGAGTAAGACATAGTAGACCAATTCTTGCGTGTACAAAATTTAGATGTTCAACTGAGATAGAGATAGGCCATTATGAATCCAATTGTCATAATTCCAATGGCCGAAATTTCTTTGGATATATGCTAAACTAGGGCCAGCAAGCGTGGATTACATACTTTCAAAAAGTGGGAATTTTTTTTTGGGTAATTCAGTGGGGAAGTTATTTTTAAGGTGTTTGTGTGGTGGTGTATGTGGGAATGAAAACCATGATGTAGTGACTAAGATGTAGGGGGTGCTACTGCCACAATCCCAGCCCCTTTCCCGACCAAAGACACACACATACAACAAAAAAAATAGTGATATACAATGTAGGAATTTATGTTTGAATTCCAAAAAAATTTGGGACTTTTGGGTAAACTTTCTTTTATAAAGTCTTCTCAAGAAAAGCCTCACTGAATTCATCAATAAAAAAATAAAGTTATAAACAAGCATAAAAATTTGGAGATCTAGACCTCGAGTTTTTCACGTCTAATGGTTATAAAGACACACAGAAAGGGGCAAGGGTCTTAGTAGTAGCACCCCAAGCTCTAGTCACCGTGTGGTTTTCATTCCCACTATTAATAATCACTTTAAAAAGTTAACTCTTAATCTACTAAAAAAAACGGATAGGGAACTGATTTCCCCACTTAATTTAAAAATAAAAAAAAAAGAAAAACCAACGGAAGGGAAGAAAAAAAAAAGAAGAAAACATACACATATTTTTTAGTTTGAAAAGTATGTATTTCATATTTTCAAACTCAAAACCTGAAACTTGAAATGATCTCCACAAACTTGGCTATCAGTCATTGAAGTCAATCAGCGTTGTTCTCCTCCTTCAATTTAGACCCGTAATCAACATTCTACAAACTTCTATACAGTGTCAACATTCCAAAAACATGTATATAAGGTGACAAATAGCCATGCAGTAAACATAAGCATCACAAAGATATGGCTAATTCCCAACCTATCTACACTATTGCCATCATATTTGCCTCAGTGTTCGTCTTCTTTGCCTTGATATCAATATTGATAAGAATTCTCTGGCCAAGATACCAAGGATCCGGTGGCGGTGTCATGTGGGACCATGGATATCACGGCGCTGGAGGTGGTCATCATGGTCATTGGGACCATGGATTTCATGGTGGGTTTTTCAGCGGTGGTGGAATAAGTTGTGACACTAGAGGTGGAGGTGGAGGAGGAGGAGAAGGAGGAGGAGGGGGACGGGCGGGTGTTTGTTGAGGTGCTATTTAAAGGTATGTTGTCATCACCCTCCCTTATCAGTGATGGATAGTGCAATTTTTTATTTTTTCACTTGTTACAAAGGGATGTATTACTTTGTTTTTTTAAGTTTTCAGAGAATTCCTCTTACAAGTAATAATGGTCCGTTCCTTCAAAATTCAAAAAATTGAAGTTTGCCTGACTTTAATACCATGATTGAAATTGATGACATAAGGGATGGTTACCCCTTTTGAATGACCGGAATTATTATATCTGACATTTAAAAGAGGAAATTTTTCTACTGAACTTCAAAAGAGGAAACGTTTTAGCATGGTTTTCTAACATATGGTCCTTAATGGTGGAAATTCCAGCCACTTTTATTTTAAAATCAGGTGATTCTTGTTTATTTTAATTTGTTATTGCCAATTTTTACGAGATTGGCGATCATAATTCAAGGACCTGTCACTTATCTCTTGATCTCAAAGAGGAGAGGGAGAGAAACGTTCACAAGAATTTGGCAGGGAGCCCCAATCGTTTCTACAAATGACGCAGCTTTTCCCCTCAATTTTTGACCCAAATTCAGATTGGATCCGAATTGAATCCGATCTGAATTTTTATTTGGATCTAATTTTTGAATCCGCATCCGAATGTTGGATTGACACCAGAATGTGAATAGGATCCAAATTTTGGGTTTCAGATCCGGACTGGATAAATTCTCAGCCCTAAAAAACAGGTTATTGATTTTAGCCGAGTGTAAAGCTCTCCCATGTCTTATTTTTGGATGGTAAAAAGCTTCGAAAGCAAATTTTCTATTGTCTATTTGGATTACACAAATCTACAAAAATCCATAATCGACACAAAAGGGTAACAACAAAAAAAAAAAACCATAAAAATATCATACAGCAATCGTCTTTTTCCCTTCAATATGATGTATTAAATCTATATTTAGCAATAAAAAAATTAAAATATTAATTCAAAATACACCCTACGCCTCTAACATGAGTGAACTAGAACATCAAGGTAGCATGGCTAAGAAAACTCACCGTCAATGAATGAAGGATTTTATGCAAAAGTAAAGGAAAAACTATATCACTTCATCTTCTAGTTTTAGAATCCATTTTAGGTCTTCAAAATCAAATAAGTTCCTCCAATTTTATCCTATATACGTATAGGACTATATACATATAGGAAAAGTATTCCCAATGCCTATAAGTGAAAATGAACAGTGATTTCGCCTACCATCATCATCGTCCAAAGTTCATCGCACAGTCACAATTGTCAGGTAGTGTTTTATGTTTCATTTTTTTTACAAATCGAAATAACTTGAAATTTGGAGCGTATGTACATCTTAGTGAGTCGCACCTAATACAAATATAAAAACAATATTTCGAAGAAAAACATATTAACCAAAATACCCCCAAAGCTTTTTGGGGGTATTTTGGTCATCTATTTTCATGTAAAATATTTTTTTGATATTTTTTGTAGATTCACTTATTTTTTATGAACACATGCTCTAAATTTCAGGTTATTCCAATTTTTTTTAAAAAAATGAAAAATAAAACACTACCGGACAATCGTGATCATGCGATGAACTTTGGACGGTGATGCGGGTATGCGAAATCACTGTTCATTTTCTCCTATAGGCATTTTGTAGTATCTTCCATATATATATATATATATATATATATATATATATTCTTGAATGAGATGGAAGAGAAGAGATCATGTACATCATACTTAAGGAACTCTCTCTCTTTCCCCACGTTAGGACACACTGTCTCCCCTAAGGGAATTCTCTCGCCTTCTCGTGTTTCTCTCTTTGTATTTGTGAATCCTAGATTCATTAGGATTCCTTCCATTATAGTGGTTTTAGATAGGGGTGACAATGGACCCAGATCCGACCCAGGACCCGTTGGGTATATGTGACATGGGTCGGGTATGGGTTTAATATTTCGACCCGGCAGGTCAGGTCCAGATCCAGGTACAACTGGACCCGACCCATACCATTTACCTCTTAGAGGTTAAATAATTTACTTTAAGCCCTATTCATTTGGGTGTATTAAGGATAATATATAATTAGAACTAGTAGTCATTTTTAGCTATTAAACAATAAATCACACGGTTTGAAATCTAATAGCGGATGATTGTGACCTTGTTGCCAATAATACGGGTATATGATAGTAAAAAAGCGCAAAAAGAAAGAAAAAAAAGCTCATGGTGATGGTGACAATGGACCCGAGACCCAATAGGTATGGGTATGGGTCCAATTTTTTGACCCGACGGGTCGTGTCCGGGTCCAAAACCTGGACCCAAATCTATTTGGGTCTTGGTCCGGGTCCAGCCGGACCCAACCCATAGGTTTAGAGTCCTTCTCTTACATTTCTCTCTCTCTCTCTCTCTCCCCAAATAATGTCAAGAAACTCTTAATCAATCTCTATCCTCCACATCCTATTCGGTGTCTACATTCAGGAAAATTCAAGTGTGGCACATGAGAGAGAGAGAGAGAGTAGACTTGGGTGGGCTGGCCATAGGTGGCACAGACCCAGTACATCACCCATTGGGAGATGCGAATTAGTTCGAGTGGAAGGCTTAAAAATATTGGATTTAGTACTATCCAAAATCACCCACTTAAATAAATCTCATATTATATGGGACGGATATGAGTTCGAGTGAAAGGCTTAAAAATGTTGGATTTGGTGCTATCCAAAATTACCCACATAAAAATACCTCATATTATGTGGGATTAAGATTGATAGTGATAAGTTTACATTAGATGAACCAAGGGATGCAACGGTTGGATCAGAGGTTGCAACGGTTGGAGAACAATATTCATCATAAAGAAGGTGCTTGCAGCCACATTCATCTTACATCAGCAATTCCACGACAAACCCACGATGTTGATTTTAAGCGTAATGAAGAAATTTACATGCCAGATCCACATCTTATAGAGCGACCGTGAGATTTTGATATTAAAATTGATCTCCTAAAATTTCATGGTCAAGGGTGTTCATCGATTGCATATGGTGCTTCTTTGGAGTAGGACCCATTCCTAGTTAGAAATAATCATAATCAGCCTAAGCTTATATTCAATAATTACTCTTGGAGCACAGTCGCAAGAAAAGAGTCTTACATTAGTCAAAAAATTTGAAGAAAAGGTGTCGAGGCGCATAGTGGGATTATATCACCAATTAACAGATGGTGATTGGCTTGAAGCTCAAGGTCAAGCTTTTTTCAACCCTTTGCCTTACATTAGTCTTGAAGAAAATTGAAGAAAATGTGTGGAGGCGCATGGTGGGATTACACCACCAATTAGCAAATGGTGATTAGCTTGAAGCTTGAGGTCCAGCTGTTTTCAACACTAGGAGAATGACGCAGATGAAAATTCAAAACAATAATTTTATTTTATTTATTATTTCTTAAATAGTGCGGTTTGTATAGAGCCTAGGCTCTAAACAATCAAATTAGAGCCTACTTACAAATAGTGTCGAGAAATATAGTTTCAATATTGGAAATCTTTGTGATAGCCTTAAAATATATTTTTATCTTTAGTTATAAATTTTAAAGTTTCAAAAATAGTGTAGATCGACATATCTATGAAATAACGTGTAAGAGAGAGAGAAAGAGTTATTCTATTGTGGATTTTTTTATTATTTGTTTTTTTTCCTAAAGTGTATTTAAATGTGAGAAACCTTCATTGTAAAGAACAGAGATTGAGAATGGAGTAAGTTGATCTTTTGATAAAATCGTTTTTGGGTTGATTCCCTAGCAGACCCTGAGAGATAGTATATTCCCTTAATTTTATTATTATTATTTTTTTTTTTTACTTTTTTTTTTCTTATTGTTATTTTTTTGTTTTATTTTCTCCCGACATCAGTGCCCTATTTGGGTCACCATATGGGAATAGTGGTTTCTTTTTGTGTGCCATATTTGGGTCATCATTGGGAATTGTGGTTTCCTCTAAGGAGAGATATGGTAGTTTCCTCTATAGATAGAGGGAGGCTGGGCTTCCTGGGCATGAGATACAAGGCATCCTCTTAAAGAGAAGATAGCTCCTTATTGAGAAAGTTATTGTGGTGGTGCCTCTCGTAGACACTAAAGATTGAAAGACTTGTTTCTTGTAAAGAAGTGGTTCTCATGGAGAGTTTTGGAGGTTTTCCCTCTTAACTATAAAGAAAATCAGTTTTTTGTTGCTCTCTCGTCTCTATCTGGTATTGCTGATAATGGTTGCCAGAAGTAAAGAGAAGAAAGGGAGAGTGGTTTAAAAGAGTTTGCTCGACTTGGGTTTTTGTCAACGGTTAGAGAGATAACTCTACGTCCCAAAATCTTTGATGTAACTGTCATTAATATAATGGATTTGAGTTTTGTGTCCATGGATGTAGCCTTCTAGAGTGAACCATGTAAATCTTTGTGTTCTTGTGGTGTGTATGTCATGTTTTATTTCTGATACTTTGTTTGTCAAAAATCAAATACTTTGTTTGTCAAAAATCAACATATCGGGTTTAGAGCTTTTGCACATAACAAGAAATGACAAAGAGTAGGCCCAAAATGATATAGTTGGAAGTAGTGAGAAAATATATGATGACCTATAGCTTCACTAAGGGTATAACCCTTAATAGAATAGAATGGCAAACCAGGATCCATATAGCCAATCCCAACTGGTTGAGAAAAGGTTTTAACGATGATAATGATCATTCTATTACATGTCTCTCTCTCCACATTAGGCGTTCTCTCTCTCTAGATAATAGAATATCTGAATAGTACTTTATCATGCTTATAATGGGAAACACTAAAATATAGGAAGAAATTAATTTTACAAATATCTTATTAAAGCTATAATAGGCATTAGAACTTATTTTTAAAGGAGATAATTGGAAGTAAGCTTTTTAAGTGAATCAAAAGAGAAACTGTCTCTTAGAGTGGAAAGGATAACACTCTCTTCTTTACTTTTACTTATCATGCAATGAGAGAGTAGGAACCCATCTCTAGGGTCATGGAAATTCACCAAAAAGACCAAAGCCAAGAGGGCATATGGGGCCCACTTGTTTAGGTGTCGTATATGTCGGATGGCTTTTGAGAAATACAAAGCAATTGGAAGCCACCCATCGAGCCACACAGAGTCTCGTAAGCTAAAAGCCGAGAAGGAGGAGTCGAAGAAGCACCAATGCTCCATGTGTAGTTATGATTTCAAGATGGGTCAAGTACTAGGTATACACATGAGGCGCCACAGGGAAGAGCTGTCAAGGCGTAGAGCTCAAGCGCATGAACTGCAAGACTGTAGCGAAGTTGTGCATGAACAAGAGTTGATAAAACCAGAAACTCAAGCTCAAGATCTAGTAGACCATGAAAATTGTAGCCAAGTTGTATCTCAGTGAGATTCCCCAAAAATTCCTTGCCCGAAGAACCCTTGAAACCATTTGATTTGTTCATTTCCGACTAAAGCCCAAAACTGCTTGTTATTATTGGACACACATAGTTTTATGGAATTGTTTGTCATTGATTTGTTTTATGGGCCCGTCATTCATTAATTCTTTCTTTAGGGTTTTTGGTATGTCACCTTGGTTTGAGAGAACCATACCTTAATTCTTTATTAGTGATTTTATGAATTGATTCTTGTAAATCAAATTTTGTTAACATGAGAAAAGTACAATTAAGATTATGAATTTCCGGTAGTGGCTATTAGCGATCTTCATGGCATGTTTTCTAAAAGTAGGCTATGTGATATGGATGTTAAGTTTATGTGTAGCATTGAGACTTTAACCTTCCAAACTTCTCCCAAGTTAGTTGTCTAAAGTTAATTAGGGAAAGTCAGCAAGAGTTATTTCTTGGGTATCACACCATAGCTATTTATTTGCTCTGGTCTTCTATATCTAATAATGCGGGCATGATGACGTTGGCATGAAGAATTTTGGCTAACCTGTCCACTCTTATAGCCAGATTCTTTAAACATAGGTATTTCAAAAATACTTCTATTTGGGAGGTGGACAGAAATATTTGTTCCTATGCATGGAAAGGCATTCAGATGGGGATGTCTCTCTTGCGCTATAATGCTCTTATAGCCAGATTCTTTAGACTTAGGTATTTCAAAAATACTTCTATATGGGAGGTGGAAAGAAATATTTGTTCCTATACGTGGAAGGGCATTCAGATGGGGGTGTCTCTCTTACGCCATAATGTTCTATCGATTATTGGGGATGACAGGTCAATTGACTTCTGAACAGATCCATGGTTATCAGAGCAACCCCTTCTAGAAGATTATCATTCTCGTATTCATAATGACTTGGGAGGTAATGCTAAACCAAAGGTTTCAGAATATTCATAGGATAATCCTCAGTCCTAGCGCCTTTCTGCTACTTCAACGGGTCATGCACTTAGAAGATGGAATCAGTGGACTAGACTTTGGAAGGAAGTGAAGGATGCTGCAATTCCTCTTAAAACCCGGCTAGAATTTTTGGTATGGATTCACTCTTCAAGTGGATCCTTTTCAGTTAAAGAAGCCTGGAATTATATTCGTTGCAAGGGTTTCTCTTAGCCTATTTTTAGGGCACTATGGTCTTCCAGGTATCACCCTAGGGCTAAGTGGTTCTCTTGGTTGCGCCTGCATTATCGCCTTTCTACTTATTTTCTCATGCAGTATAGAGGTATTACCCTTGCCTCTATATGCCCTTTTTGTCTCTCTAATGATGCCAACATTTGTCATCTGTTGCTTGAGTGTTCTTTTTCACAGGGAATTTGGAGATCAATGGCATGGAGATGTGGAAAACATTTTATCCCGGATTGCTCTATTGCAACCACTCTAAGGAAATGGTAAGCTTTTAGATTCAAGTCTAATGGCATCAGTAACACTGGGTATCTTTTTTCTTCACAACTAGTTTGGATGGTTTGTGAGGAGCATAATCATCGAATGTTTCAAGGAAGGAAACTCTCGAGAGAGCAATTGACTAGGAGGATTACGTCAGAGAAGGCAATTACTGAAAACCTACGGCTCATCTGGCGGCAACAAATAATCATGCTAACCAAAGCCGTTGCATAGGCTTTTCCACACCTACAGCATTTTATGTTAAGTGGTTGTGGATCTTCTTTTCGAAATCCAGGCAGAGCAAGCTGTATGGTTTTAATTAGAAGGGCTAATGATTCTTTCATTGAAAGCGACTCTTCCATGTTGGTTCAAGTTATACAAGGCAGCTGTGAATCTCCGTGGGCACTTCATACCATAGCCGCTAATTGCAAGTTCATACTTGAGAATTATTCATAGTCTATTTGCCATGTTTTCCATGAGGCCAACATACCATAACCGCTAATTACAATTTCATACTTAAGAGTTATTCATGGTCTATTTGTCATGGTTTTCGTGAGGCTGATATGGTGGCTGATGCATTGTCTAAAAAGGATACAATTTTCGCAGAGGCTACCATTTGGCAATCTAGGCCTCGAGACTTTCTTCACCTCCCTTTACTTCATGATGTGGCGCAATGACCCTATTATAGGGTTGTAAGACAGTATGATGTAATTTTTCCCATCTTTATTAATGAAAACCGAGTAGGGGGGCCTCTCGCCCACTAATTTACCCAAAACAAAAAAAACCAAGGTTAACAAGAAAGGGGCAAAGTCTACCACCACTATGATTAGTTGTTATGTTGTGGTTTCCAATCATGTTGACACCACCTAGTGATATCTTCAAACAAAGTCAACTTTGTAATCTATATGAGAAAGGGTTTTGTTAGGCTACACCACCAAGGTGTATACCCTTAAAGTCCTCAACATTATTGGACACTAAGATATCTTTATCCTATGGTGTAGTAAATTTTTATCTACGGGGTATTTTAAGTAATTAGTAAAGGGGTAAAGTAGAAATTCCTAATAGAAACAAATGCATTTATTAACAATAGTGGACAACATCACCCACAAGATGTATTAATTGTTTTTTAATTACTAATTGAATGCCACTATTTTCTCATAGAAATATCTATTCTACCCTTCTAAATGGCCAAAAATGCCTCTACTTCTTGAAAAAATTTGTATTACAATTCAAGGGTATTTAGGTGTCCAAAAATATTGAGGACATTAAGGGTATACACCACCATGATGTATACTCTTAAAGTCCTCAACATTTTTGGACACTTAGATACCCTTGTCTTCCCTATTGAATTATTAAAAAATAACACCGTTGGTTGAGGACCCAAAATTTCTCTATAACTAAAATATAAAAACATTGTGCACAATAATACCTAACATTTCTCTATTCTACTTGGACACATCAAACTTATTGAAAAAAGCTTCTCCGACAAAAAATTTAGCAGGCATTTTTAAGGTAGAATTTTGAGATACTTTGGCTCCATGAAAGAGTTGAATCCTTATCCCCAAAATGGAAACATGTTCTAATTTCTTAGTATCAATTAAGTAAATTGACAAAGAAAGCCTCACTTTTACCAACTTAGTTTTCGTCATCTTTAATTAAAGATTTTCCAAAACCCCCACGGATGTTTCCCAAACGTTTCACTGATGATGCCACTTTTTCAATTTCCTTCCGCTTTACTTCCCCACAAGCTCTTTTATATTTGGAAAGTTTGTACAAGAGGTCAATTTTATTTATTTATTTATTTATTTTTTTTTTTTTTTTTTGTTGTTTTTTGGGAGGGGGGGGGGGGGGGGGGGGGGGGGGGGGGGGGGTTAGATCATGAGGATGACGAGCCCCTACCTGTTTTTATTACTAAACAATAAAAAATATTACAAGTTGAAACATCAAACATCTCTTTCAAATGGAACATTGGAAATATTATGCAAGATGA
The DNA here is from genome assembly GCF_054954075.1 of Amborella trichopoda. Lineage (NCBI taxonomy): Eukaryota > Viridiplantae > Streptophyta > Magnoliopsida > Amborellales > Amborellaceae > Amborella > Amborella trichopoda. Next base: position 22,845,008 of record NC_142344.1, read on the forward strand.
GAGGATCTATGACATCTGGGGGGCGAGCCTACCATACCGTTGCTTCCACGAATGATACCACTCTTTTTTCCAGGCAATCAACAACCATGTTCACCTCCCTTAAAACATGAGAGATTTTCTATTGGATTGGTGGTATGCAAAGGAGTAGAGTTTGGCCCTCAAGCTCCATTGTTAGAGAGACGCTTCGATCTAGAGCATAAAACTGCTAAGGGACTGCAAAGTCAGCCACAAGCCACCGGTGTCATTTTTATGATTCCTTCACAATGGGGGCTCCATACACCACTTTAGCTAAAGATTTGTAGAGCTGCTATTCTCTAAAGGGTGGAAAGCCCGCCCCTTCCTTTCTATAAGCTTGCTGACGAGATGGGTAATCCGACCCATCCGTTCTACAAGCTTGCTGACGAGGTGGATAATCCGCCATAAAAGGCACTTCTTAGAAGTCCTCTCATTTCGTGGATGTGTGTCAATCTTATACTATTGAAGTGAAGTGCACCTCAACATTGTCTCCTACATCTTACCCCAACATTGGTCTTCTTTAATAATTGCTCTTATGGCTCACCTGGCCCCAAGTCTCACCCTGCTATACCAATTTGTTGTGTCATGTGACTAGTAGTGTTGCGTAGACACCGACGCCGTAGTTAGTGTATAATGTGTCGGGGTATGTGGATGTGATTTTGCCACCTTATGCCAATTATTTCAAGGATACAGTTTTGATAGGACTGTAGCTTTATTTATTGCAGTTAGGCTGCATCTATCAACACCGTCTATTTACTTGGACGGTGCAGATTTTGCACAGTTTCGCATTTAAGAAACATGGGTTTCTTGTAATTGGTTCCCATTTTCTTTCTTTGAAATATCTATTTTGCAAATCCCTCATTTTTTCCTGTTTCTCTTGTTTTCCTATCTTTTAATTCTCTCTCCTTCATAACCCCTATGTGGAGGAGCAAAATGAACCCAGTGGGGATGGAAAAATCTCTTAGCCCTCTCCAACCAAGGATTTAGAGCTTAATGAACCAGGTGAGAGTGTGAATATATACTTCTGGCAAAATAATGAAAAGCATGGAGAATTTTAGAGAGAATGTACAATAGGGCTACATCCAAATCCAAGGAAAGAAATGCGTGGACAAAAAAAAAATAAATGAATTGGGGTGATATTATTACTTACGCCATGGAATAAGTAAATCAAGAATAGGAGAACCGAAAATGGCTTAGGTTGCCTTGAAACAAAGGCAATCCCAAATATCTTACTGGAAGGGAATCCTCACCAAACCCTAATTCCTTCAAAATCACATGTTTGATGCTCATGAAGGATCTAAAGAAAAAACAACTTGCTTTTGGTTAAATTCAATTTTTGCCCTGTGGTATTTTCAATAAGAGAAAGAATATAATTCATTTGCCTTGCTGCTACAAGAAAAGCCTCACAGAAAATAACTGCATCGTTGGCATAAAATGGGTGCAATACCGTATAATCACATCCAAAAAGAAAAGCTACAAGGAGCATTCCTTGTAACACTACATAATCCAACTGCCTACTAATGAAATTCATCACCAACAAGAAGAGATATGGGGATAAAAGGTCACCTTACCATAATCCCCTCTTGCCTTTGAAATATCCCCTTGGATAACCATTATGTAGCACCGAGAATGAGAGAGAAGTAATACAATTGTGAATCGAATATATAAAAAGACTCAGGAAACCCAAAGTGCAACCTAGCAAGAACAAAGCTCTAAGTTACCGAGTACTTTAAACTTATTTAAACTTTCTAGAATAAAATAGTCAAATTTCAAAAAAATTTAAAAAAATGGAAATGTTTTTATACTTCTCCTACATAATAGAAGGTCTATGCTTCCCCTACCATCTAGCCGTCCAATTTTGATCAAGAGAACCACTCACCGTTCGATATTTAGATCTAACGTCTCAAAATATTTTATTTTTAGTTTTTTTATACAAATTGTAGGAATATGAAATTTGGTATGTGTTATATTCTCATTGGGACACACGTATAAAAAATATTAAAAATAATTTTTTGATAAAATATAATGACCACAATACCCCTTGAAACGTTCAGGGGTATTTTGATCATTTTATTTTATTGGAAATATTTTTTATATATTTTTCTCTAGTGCAAGTTTAATAGAGGATTGGACGTCCAAAATTTGGGGTCAAAATAGTTTGTACAAATAAAAATAAAAATAAAAATAAAATGGTGTAGAGACGTGACATTGTGATTGGAACAATTTGAGCCCTCCATTCAGAATAGACGGTTTGATAAGGGGAAGTATAGAAGTTTTATGCATAGAAAGCTTGCCCCTTAAAAAAATAACTTTTCGCATAAAAACAAGAGAAATGATCCTATAGGACCCTTCCCAATCGATGTGTGCCCAAAATATCATCATTAAATTTGGACCCTCCCCCATCGATATGTGTAGGACCCCAAAATATCATCATTAAATTTGACACAGATCTATAGAAAAGTCAAGTCTCATATAATGTGTAAGACCCCAAAGAATCTCCATTAAATTTAGCACGAATCTATAGAAAAATCAAATCTCACACCTATGTGGTAACTTTTCTAGAAATATGTGCCAACTTTAATGGTGATCATTTGAGGTCCTACACACAAGAGTAGAAGAAGGTCCTTTAGGATTATTACTCTAAAAACAAATGGGCATTGAGTGAACCTTCAAATGACCAAAACTCCGTATTCACAAAGGAGAACCAAACGCGGCAATTAGGAAAGATGCAAGAATTCAAATTATGAATATTCGTGATGCTGACATGGCATCAAGTTATCGAAGGAGTCTTGAATTACTTTATCTGCACTTCAAAGATTCCATATCTCTAAGCTCATACGAGCATTTTTTTTTATTTTTAATTTGGATATGTTTGTGGGACTGGTGGGTGGACGAATATGAGCTATATATATAACTTCTCTCTCTATCCCTACACCTTTTAAGAGGTTTCTTGGTTTCCGCTTTGTCTCCCTCCCTCTCTACTTTCTTGATTCTCAATTTCAGTAGAATCTCAAAAGAGAAAGTTTTCATTTAAGACTTCTACTTTTTAGAGAGAGTTTCTATGTTCTATTTTTGGTTCTCAGTTAAACCTGCCTCTCTCTGCTTTGTGTTTTGGAGCATGAATTGGATGGGTGAGATAGAGGATGCGCAAGGGGAATACTAGTTGTGCAGGGATTGTAGAACACATTGAGGCACGTTCTCTCTCTCTTTTAAATTTTGCATAATGTTATCTGTGTTGGAATTTTGTCTATCTTGTTGATGCTTCTTTTTTTTTCTAGGAAACATGAATGTTGATGCTTCTTTTTTCTAGGAAACATGAAAATTTAGTCAGTTGCTCTCTCTTTCTCACTATTTGAATATTGTTAACCGTGTTGGAACTCTCGCTTTCAGTCCCATGTGGATGCCTTTTTTTTCTTCTAAAAAATCTCTCATCCCCATGTGGATGCCTTTTTTTCTTCTAAGAAACATGAAAATTTCAGTTTGTTGCTCTCTCTCTCCCTCTACAACTCTATCTGAGGTTTCTCTTTAAAACCAAAACTAGGATACCAGCTTGGATTCTCTGTGTTACACACGGAGGACTCTCCTCTCTAGACTTATCAACAGAGAATATTAAAAATAAAATAATATTACAAAAAAGATTAAGTTTTCTAGGATAAAAGCCAAAAAGATCGTATCCACTATATTCGAAAATTGAAAACAATAAAAAACAAAGAAAATAACCAAAAGTTATAGAATTTTAATCCAAAAGTTTAACATCTTGACCAGCGCTTGAGGGTTGAGTACTCGAGCTCAGCAACCTCGCGAGCCCAAGTTACCCCGAGCTTGGTGTCCAACTCGGTGATATTAAAAAAACTACAAATAAAAATAAAATCAAACAAAATTATAAAAAATCTACAAAAATTAATAATTTACTTGGGATATTTTATTTTTATTTTTATATTATTTTGACAAGGATTGAAATGTTTTGAATTTATTGACTGCCCTACACCAAAGAAATAGTACAAACAATGAGAAAAAATAGTGAACACAACATGCATAACAAGCATAAAAGTGCTTCAAAATTGTATCCCACCCAAGAACAATAAGATAAACTTCATTTTGACGAGGAGATTTAGATGCGAGAAGTTATGTGATACACAAGATAGAGATATAAGCTATTATAGGTTGTAAGCATGGAGGATATGAGATAACTTATGATATATATGAGAGAAAGATTAAAAAGATTTTTGTAGTTTAAGAGGGATATAGGAAATACGCATCATATTTTATCTCTTTAATTTTGATTGGGAGGTTAGAGAGAGAAAGGGAAACCTCATGTGGTTTTGGAGCTAAATATAGGAGAGAGATAATGGCATATTTTCTTCTTTCTTCTTTTCTAATTTCTCTCTCTAGAATACTCTTTGTCATAACTTGTATATGCTTCCCCTGTAACATAAAACTTATATGCCTCCCCTTATCAAACCTTCCATTCTCAATGGAGGGCTAAGATTGTCTCAATCACAATGTCAGATCTCTATACTATTTTATTTTTTTATATATATATATAAATATTTTGACACCAAATTTTGGACGTCTAATCCTCTACTCACACTTGTAAAAAAAATATAAACAAATATTCTCAATAAAATAAAATGACCAAAATAACCTTAAAAGTTTGAAGGGTATTTTGGTTATTATATTTTATTGAAAAAAATATTTTTAATATTTTTTTTATAGGTGCGCCCCAATGAGTATATGGCTCGTACTAAATTTCATGATCAAAAGTTTTATATTAAAAAATTTAAAAATAAAATACATTGAGGCATCGGATCTAAAATGAAACAATGAGTGGCTCATTTGATCAAAATTAAAATTAGACGACTTGATGGTAAGGGAAGCATATATTTTATCTCATATCTCTTTATTTATCTCTCATATCTCTTTCTTAATTTTTAGGATTTATTCTCTCTTTTGTCCTAAATTTTCTCTCTATATCCTTAATTTTCTCTCATTCTTTCTTTCTTTCACTGAATATTCTTTCTAAATCTTCTTGATTTTCTCTCCATAACTAACTTCTTTCTTCTCATTCCTAAATACATATCTTCTCTCTCTCTAAGAAACTTTTTGGAGTGATATTCATCCTAGTAATATTTTATCATTCTATAGGAGATAATTGCAACTAAACTTTTTAAGTGAATAGATAAATCAACAATCTCCAACTATAAGAATTTAACTCTCCATTTTCTTTTTCTATCTTGCAATGAGAGGCTAGGACTCCATCTTTGTACTTTCCTTCTTTGTTAATCTTGCTGTGAGAGTTGGAGCCCATCTCTGTCTCTGGTGCCATGGAATTCACCAAAGAGATGGAAGGCAAGAGGGCAGAGGAGGTGAAAGAACAAGGTTGTTTAGATGCTCCATATGTAATAAAACTTTCAAAAAATATCAAGCACTAGGAGGCCACAAGACGAGCCACACAAAGCCTCATAAGCCTAAGGCCGAGAAGGACGGGTCACAAAAGCACCAATGCTTCATGTGTAATACTGAATTCGATAAGGGTCAGGCGCTGGGTGGGCACATGAGGTGTCACATGGAAGAGTTGTTAAGGCGAAAAGCTCAAGCTCAAGAACAACCGAGTAAAGAAGTGAACAAAGTTGATAAGACAACAAACTTATCAAGTAGAGCATGAAAACGGCAGCCAAGTTGTACTTCACTCTAGTCAAGCTCAAGATGAAGTAGAGCATGAAAATGGCAACCAAGTTGTGCTTCTCTCTGGTCTTATTGAGATTTCTTAAAATTCCTATCCCGAAGTACCCCCAAAACCAGTTTTTCTTCTCGGACAGAGATTGTGTTAGGGGATTGTTAGACATTAGTTTGTTTTAGGAGACCCTTTTTCATTGATTATTTTTTTCTTTTTTTTCATTGATTCTTTCTTTTAGGACTTTTTGGTATGTCACCTTGGTCTGAGTGGATCATACCTTAATTCTTTATAAGTGATTTTATGAATTGATTTTTGTTAATTCTTTATAAGTGATTTTATGAATAGATGTTTTTTTGTTAATCATGTTTGTTTTGTCTACATGGAAAAACTATAATTGTGATAATAGACTTCTTGTGACTACAAGTGATCTCCATGGCATCTTTTCCAAAAGCAGATTTTATTATTTTCATTATATAGAAACGGATGTTAAATTTTAGTGTTGCACTGGGACACAAAATGGTGAAATATATCCAGATAAAACTTGATGTGAAGAATATCATGATAATATATTTAGGTTAAAGAATATCATGATGATATATTTAGGAGACATTAGGAAAGGGGTTAGGTCGTGGTAGTAGCATCCATATCGTGCTATCCACTCTTACCGCTGACACCCCAATTAACACCTTCAAAATGTAGCTCACTGAACTATTGAAAAAACGGGAAGAAGCATGTCTTCTCATTGAATTACCAAAAACATATATATTTAGGAGATATTTGTAGATATCAAAAAAAATTTAGTTGTTATCTTGTATTTTCTATTTAATACTCGCTGAATTAAATAATAGGCACAACTAAACCGCCCTTGTAGGTCCAAGAGACCGAACCATATAAAGTTGTATTTTCTTCTTCTCTTCTTGCCTCTTCTTCTCAATTTATTCTACATGGTATCAGAGCAGAAGATCATCCACAGCTTGTTCCATCCTTTTAACACAATTTCTCTCTAGAAAAGATCTCGTTTTGGCCTTCTCAAATTTGCTCAAAGTCAGCAAAGCGTCTCTTTGAATTTTTGTTATTTCTTGCAAGCACCCCACCTCTATAATTTTTACCCTGGTGTCGTTTGGATTGTCAAAATTGTTGCACCCCACCTCTTTAATTTTTACCTTTTGCAAACCATATATACTTTTGCTTTGCAAATTTCCTCGTGGTTTGCAAGGGGCAATGTTATTTTCCCACCATCTCCTCGTGGTTTGCAAAGGGCAATGTTATTTTCCCACAATCTCTGTGGTGCAACAGTATTCAACTCTCCGTGTCTCAAGAAGGAACTACAATCTTTGTTAGACTTTTTTTTTTTTTTGAGTGATTCGATGGGGATGATAAACTATAACTTATATGTTGTTGGGGTCACATAGAAAGTTCCCTCTAAAAAAAGGGGGGGGAACACACTACAATAATAGATTAAAGAAGTGAAATGCATTTCTTTTTTTAACATTAATTTAATTTCATTACCCAAAAAATACCCAATGTTGTATACAAATGCAACTCCCAAATTTTAAATAGAAATGTTTCTATGTGATATAAGTCATATGCGGCCCCACTTCTTAGCCATTCAATCTGAATCAAACGGCTACGACTGTTCATACCACAATGTCACGTCAAACACTATTTATTTTTGTTTATATACAAAGTATTTTATGATGAAATTTTGATCATCCCATCATAAAATTAGGGCAAACCTAAAAAAAAAAAACATTTTATGTAAAAATAGATGAACAAAATGCCCTTACAATTTTTAGGGGTATTATGGTAATTTTTCATTATAAAAAATAATTTTTAATAATTTTATCATGTGTGCCCTTGTTAGATCTATGCATGTTCCAAATTTTGCCTCAAAATTATTTGTAGAATAAAAATAAAAAATAAAACATTGTGAGTCATCTAATCAAGATTTGACGCTTAAGTGCTAGCTTGTGACATTGTGACTCAAGCTATCTTAGCCATCTATTCAGATCTGATGACTAAGTACCCGAGGTCACATATACTATATATGTAGATGGAGTCACGTAGAAAGCCATCCCTTAAAACGGTAAATCTACATACTTAAATATTCCAAAAGACCATCTCATCCCATCTATATATTAATGCAGGAGATAAGGGCATCCTATGAGCTTCAACATTTAAATGAAATAAAAAGACCCTCCCCACACTCACCCTAAATAGGTGCAAAACTCTTGGTGGTTTTGAGCTAAGCCACATGTATTTGGTCAATATTTGTTACGGTTTTCCTTGAAATGCAAGGTTTATGTGAGTTGGATGAAAATTAGTATTTTTGGTTTTCATCTCCCTTACAAAAAAACAAGTAGACCAAAATTCATATAACCGGCCTTAAATAGTTGGGGTCACAAAAAAAAGTAGATCAAAATTTGTGTAGCGGACTTTAAATAATTGGTATAAGACACAGTAACAATAGTGATGATCTCCCTCACAAAGTAAGCATAGTAAAGATTGGTTTCTCAGTATGTGCGCAATTAAGTGGGTGTATAAAGCGGCATCTATAAAAGCCACCAAAAACGCATTCCAGAAGCCACTTATTTTGCCGCCTCAACATTTCTCAACAATGGCTTGGGGCGGCATCCAAATGAAGCTTACTTCTTCAATATCAGCAACAGTTAAACTTTTCTTTTTGACATTTGGACATGATTAGCATGATATGGTGAAATACGGGCTTCTTAATAAACCTATTTTTGAGATGGATTTTTGGATTTAATTTTTAAGGTTATATAATTTTTAACATGGAGATCACGAATATGAAAAATAAATATATTTTAAAAATTAAAAATAATAATTCTATTAAAAAATATTAGATCGTTATTTTCAATTATTTTTAGATAAACCACGTATTTGCATCCATCTTTTAATGAATGTGAACCGCATATGTAGATGTGGGGTACTTACCCCCCAAAAAAAAAAAAAAAAAAAAGGGTCATGAAACAATTTTCCTTAACATTCAATAGCAAGCAAATTTCATTCTCGAGTTTCCACGCCGTTCATGTAAAACAGGAAAATACTTTTTCTTCCAACGCAAGAAAAAGTAGGGCTTCCAACCCAGCGAATATAACTTTCAAATAACCCAAAAGATATTATAATATCTCGGGAGTATACTGTCTATGTACTCCCTCGAGTAAAATCCCACTTAGGTTAGTTTTAAGAGACCCTAAAATTTAGGATATAACATCTGTAATACATAAATTAACCTTAAAACAATTTCCTGATTGCACCCTCTACGCATAATAAGTTTTCAAGATTGAATAGAAACAGTCTAATTTTAAGAGAGTAAAGTGTTAGAAAATTCAATTTTCAATTTTTTTTGTTAGAACAATCATCTAGTGATTCTAAGATGGTTACTAAAATTTCATATAAAAAATTCTTCCAAATAGGTCATCTGATCGAGAGAATAAAAGTAAACTATGCTTTTGATATAGCACAGTATAAGTGCTCTCAACTAAAAATACTAAATCTCTAACCATGTAGAAAGGAAAAAGTAGAAACCATTTGAGGATTCTGACTCCCATTGGTGGTTTTTATAACTTTTAAAAGAACATGCGTATGCATTGTTTTGTGCGCATGCTCTCTTTTGCTCGCGAAAGACGTTAAGTGAGGGCATCTCCACATAAGACACGGCAATAAACCCCTCGAGATTAAGTTCATATAATGGGTACGGTTTGTATAGAGTCTAGGCTCCAAACAATCAAATTAAAGCCTACCTTCAAATAATATCGAGAAATATGGTTTTAATATGATAAATCGTTATGATAGCCTTAAAATATATTTTTATATTTATTTATAAAGTTTAAAGCTTAAAAAATAGTGCAGATCGACAGATCTATGAAAATTTTGAAAATTGACAATCCAAAAATGTGTTATCAAATGTACTATTTTCAAAACTTGAAATCCGTTTTTCTCATGTCCATGCATCTTGATGTCAAGATGATCAATTTGAAGATATTTAAGCATCAAAACAACCTCTTCTAATGAAATTTTTGAGGTAGGCTCAAATTTAACTGTGTAGAGCATCGGCTCTATATAAACTTTTCCGTTGTATAATATGTAATTAGGAAGGAAGGTTGTACAAGGACAGAACCGTGCAGCAAAATTCAAAAAGGGAAATGCATAATACCATGCGGCTGTATAAAAAAAATAAACACTAAAGAAAAAAAAAAGGATGAAGTTTATATAAGGCCTCTCCATGAAAACCAAATGAAGCCTCACCTTAAATCCTCGTTTGGAAAGAACTTTCGGCCACAGAAACTCCATGATGGCTCTAAAATTAATTTTCAATATTAAAAATAAAATTTGAAACTCAAAAAAACATACAGTGTTGTGGATCTTTAAATAGTTATGTTTAGGACAAAACGGATGGTCTAGATAATTTTAACATATACATTGTTTTTTAAGTTTGAAATACTAATTTTTTTCACAATCATAATGTCCAAGTCAAGATGATCGATGTAAAGGTTTTTCAATGCTTGAATTACAATTCTAGATGAGTTATTAGGTGAAGCTTTACTTATTTTGATAGGGCTGCAGCCCGATCAAGCCATTTTCCAAAAATAAAAGGGGGATTGCATTTAAGTGATGCAAATGATATAGTCAATGGGTAATACATCACCACCGAATCAGATGGTCAGACATACCGTTACAAAACTCACATAGGGAGAAGGTGAAATAAAATAAATGAATTAAAAACTAAAAATAAAATTAAAAGGATGATAGAACACACCCTCTTTTAGAATTTGCAAGGGAGTTTACCTCAATGATCTCTTCACAAGATCAAGAAATGATTTTTTTACTATGTACTTCACTTTTTCCAATCTAACAGATACATATTTATCGAAGAAAGAAATTTAAAAACCCGTCTTACTCATTAAGAACTCTTAATTAATATTAAATCTTCTAATTTTACCCATCAAATCTTTACAATAGAAAAAGATATAAATATCCTTAAAGAGGATTAAAAACACACCAAAACCCAAACCTAAAAAATCTACAATATAATAAAGAGTAATGATCCTATGAGACCCTCTTACACCCATGTGTATAGGACTCCAAAGGATCACCATTAAATTTGGTACAGATCTTTAAAAAAAGTCAAGTCTCACACCCATGTGATAACTTTCTAGATATTTGTGTCAAATTTAGTGATGATCCTTTAGGATCCTACACACATGGGTGTGGGAGGGTCTCATAGGATCATTACTCTACAATAAAACATTAAAACCTATTACATTATTATCCCGGGATTGGAAGATGCCTAATATCAAAACTTGTCAACTGCATCATATGTTGGAAATTGGTTGGGTGAAGTAGGGGCAAATAATACTACGATTTCATAAAATCAAAGGCTTGAGCTCTTCTTATTTTCGAGCACATAGGAGTGCTAACTCAAGACGATATTTGCCCTCCCCTTCGATATTGTATTTGATGTGTATGAGAAGGACCATTCGTCATTGGGATACATGAAAACAGAGGGATCTATTTGATGTTCCAAAGCTATATGCACCCGAGCTTGGAAGCCAAACACTAGACACTGAAGTCTTGATGTTTTAGAGAGAATGAGAAAGAAAAACTAGTAGAGAGAGATTAGCACACTAGTTTTGCTCCCTAGAATTGCAAAAAAAAGTGTGTTGTTGAGAGGCTAAAAAATGTGTACTTATTATCTTAACTCGTATGGGTAGGAGGGTCTCTATTATAGAGCTACAAGGAGACTGCACACTTATTGTACTGGCAGTAACATGTGCCACCAACAGCTACAAGTTACGTGCACCTCCTTAAGGCTACTGTTGCAAGCCTTAATTTTTCATTAACGACTTGAAGACCGTTAGATGTCCCACGTGCATCAATGACTAGATAACCATTGGATATCCCACATGCATTAACGGTTAGATAATCATTGGCTATCCCACATGAGTTGAGCATACAAAAAGCTATCGAGCCCCAATGTGAGCGTGCGAAGTGCGAAGTGCAAAGTGCAAAGTGTGCCATCAAGCACCTTTGCACCCATGCCCATAGACACGTACAAGTGCACACATGAGTGCGCGTGCGTGTGCGTATGCGCGATGCATGTTTCATGTGCTCTGTTTATGTACCATCTATCTCACCATGTACTGAGAGTATTAGTAATATGCATGTGCGTTGCACGTGATATTTAATATTAATCACTGAAACATATTTATTATTTTTTAATAAAATATGGTTTTAGATATTATTGAATTTATCCTCATAATTAAAGAAATAAAATAAAAAATTATTATATTATTTTTAAAGTATATTTTTATTACAAAAAATAATATAATTACCTTTATATAATATGTAATATATAAAGGACAAATAGATAAAAATTTATGTAATATTGCATATATTACCCAAAATTCAGTTTAGATCCATGAATCATGTCAGTGGAATCAGTATTTGAATATAAAAGTACTAATCTCAAAGTCACACATGCAAATGTTATCCGAAATAATACAAATATTTAATATATAGTACTAACTCAATAATATTGTTATCCGAATTAATGCAAATGTTATCTGAGTTAATGCAAATATTTAATATATAGTATTAACTCAAGAATATAAATTTTTTTAATTACCTAATAAATAGTAACACTATAATAGTCTTTATTTGTTAGAATTTGATTCCATTTTTTCCTAAGAAAAGGTGTCTTCACATCCAATAAAATGAGAACCAAAATGATATTTTGTAAAGCTCCAATCAAGAAATACAGTTAGGGTTTCATTAGATCATATATTTATCTACAAAATGAGACACATCGAAAGAAATGCCTAAGAATAAATTAGAAAAAATCAGCAATATTGATCCGTCGAGAACATCTCAAACAACTTGATCACGAAAGTCTCAATCGACAATACGACTTCTATAGGTTACTCAAAGATCTAAAAAGTAAACAAAAATAACTCAAATTCACATAATATTCTAGAAAACAAAAAGCAATTCCATATAGAAACTAAGGAGAACATGATGGAAATGACCGAAATATAAGCAAAAGCAATAAAGAAATGTATAAAAATGCAAAGAAAACGGAAGGTCATTTGCCTTGCAAATCACTGAAAGATCTACAAAAGCAAAAATAATAATTCAATCCCATATAATGTTAAAATGAAAAAGAAAAAGAATTCCACATCGAAACTGAGGAGAATATGACAGAAATGACCGAAATGTAGGCAAAGGCAATGAAGAAATACATAGAAATGTAGAGAAAATAGAAGATTACTTACCTTGAAAACCTAAAATTATATTTTAATAGTAGATCCATTGAGAACATCTCGAACGACTTGATTTATAGAGCCGCAATCAACAAATCATGTTAGGGTTTCTATAGATCACTCAAAGATCTACAAAAACAAAATATTACCGAAAATCTATTTTCACAATAAATCTGTTGAGAACATCTTGAACAACTTGATCCACAGAGCCTCAATCAACAAATTCTATAAATCACTAAAAGATCTACAAAAACAAACAAAAATAATTCAATTTCACATAATATTCCAAAAAATAAAAAATAATTCCAAATAAAAACTAAGGAGAATATGATGGAAAGGACCGAGATGTAGGCAAAAACAATGAAGAAATGCAGAGAAAACATAAGGTTATTTACCATGTAAATCACTAAAAGATCTATAAAAAAAAACAAAAAATAACTCAATTCCACATAATGCTAAGAAAAAAAAAAAAAAACTCAACTCCACATTGAAGGTAAGGAGAACAAGATGGAAAGAACCGAAAATGTAAGCAAAACAATGAAGAAATGCAGAGAAAACAAAAGATTACTTACCTTGAAAACAACTTGGTTCTACTTATAGAGTGAGTCCGAGTAACTAGGCTGAGTCTGAGTGAACTTGGGTCAGTATCACAACACTGATATAGTACATAATGTAGGAAGAGTTCTTTCAAAATTAAATAGAGCTTGCCACATCTTCTGCTTGTTTGACCACGACAGTTACAATTTTACAAAGATAATGAGAGTACGCTAATGACAATTCCTGCATTCTTAACCGTTATAAGAGTGTGTCTCAACCATTGGTTATTCTAAATAACAGCATGAACCTCATTATCTTCATGGGTGCTCCTTTGTATAAAATTGGATTGCGCATTAGATATAATAGTTGGTGGTGTACTTTTTTGTTGTATCCAAGAATCTAATATCTCTCTTTTAATTGAAAATGTAATGGCTTCTATTGCCATTATATCCAGGAAGATATAGGCTATGTTAGGAAATAACTATTTTACTATGTTTCCTAATATTCTCCATTTTAGGATACCAAGGAAAGATATCAAGAAAACAATATTGTGATATGGATTGTTTCCATTTATCCAAAAAAAGGTATAGATTGTTTTCAATATTCTTTAGGAACCTATATTATCTTCATGTACCAATATCTTCTCATGAACCCTTCGGGTTGTCCATATATATTTCTTCATTTAAATCACCATTTAAGAAAGCAATTTTTATATCCTTTTGTTCTATGGCTAGATGGTTGATAGAGACTATTGCTAAGAGCAAGCTAATAGTAGCAATTTTTGCCACAAGTACATATGTGTCAAAATAATCAATGTCTTCTTTTTGTTTAAATCATTTAGTAACTAATTTTGCTTTATATTTATTACTAGGACCATCGGGATTTTTTTTTCTTTTAAATTTCTATTTTTCAAGTTTTATTTACCATTATAGAATCCATTTTACTATTTATAGCTTCTCTTTAAAAAATTGCATCTTAAGATGCCAAGGCTACATTTAATAATCTTGGATATTCCTCCACTTTTGATACTATAGGTATTGAATTTAATATTTTATTTTGATTAGTCTCAACTAGATAAATCTAAAATCAGGTCCAAAATTGTGACATGGATCACCTCTAAATCTTTTACTTCTTCTTGGTTCTATTTTCTCATCATCATTATTTTCTACATGTTCTTCATCAACATTTTGATCATTCTCATTATTATTTTCATTTGATATGCTATTTGTTTTATCCTCTTCACTTTTTTTTCTATATAATTCATCACAATTAGATATCAATCGCAATATAACTAGAGATTTAATAAAAGCATAATCAGCATGTCCAAATCACCATGCCACACATTACAAAAAGTCACAATATAAGCAGAAGACTTGTTTATTCCATTAACCAAATCAAATTTGAACATCCTATCATAAGAATATCATTTGCCAACAAATATATCATTTTTTGTCAATATGAGTTTGTCATACCTAAATGACCATTTTAAATCTGTTCTTGCTCAAGATACAACCCAAGACAATGTTTCTTTTCATATCTGGCGCATAATACACATTTTTCAAGGTAAGAACCTTGTCCGAACTAAAATTTAGTTCTATTGTACCATTTCCAAGCATTTTAGCCATAGCTTGGGTTCCAAGTTGAACTGAATTTCCATCACCCACTGGTGCGAAGGTCTTAAACATAATCGTAACATTGGTATCGACTCACCATCCATTATCTTTATCGATTATGTTTACTTAGTGATCATTGTTATACATTGTTCATCAGTGCTCAAGTTCACTTGGTCTCTAAGTCTTTTAATCCCTTTCCAGTATCAGCACTTCTTGAATAGTGCCCCAATTTTCCACATACATAACAAGAAGCTTTCTTTTATTTTTGCTAGTATTAAACTTTTGGTCCTTATAATTTTCGTTATGGACCTTAAGAAACAAAGGTTTCTTGTTACATGGAGTGCTTGATTTTTGCTCAACAACGTTTGCCTTAGTATGAAAATGTGTAGTTCATCTTTCTTCAATTCAAAGAGATATTTGAAGTCAAACCAAATCAAGGTTCACTTTTTTTATATTTTATTTTCTTTTGAAAGTCTTTTCAAGATGGGACTAGCTTGTGAATAATAGATTCTACTAAAAAATATTCATCTAATGAATTTCCACAATCTTTAAGTTCATTGACTACAAGCTGCAACTCATATACTTGAGAAAGAATGTGCTTATTTTTTATGAATTTAAAGTCAAGAAATTAGAAATAAGAAACATTTTGTTACCAGATTCTTCAGTGAGATATTTGGTTTCAAGAAGCTTCTATAGTTGGTTATGGTTGCATACATGTCATAGATCGCATCTGTTAAGGCATTGAGGATGTGACCTTTGCAAATATATTCATCATCCATCCATCTTTTGTAGGCTTGAGTTTATAGTCATTAAATGGAGGCGTAGTGGAAGCATAGACTCAATGACTTTATAAACCACCTTGAGTATACTAAGCAAGAAGATGATCTTCTGTTACTATCTTTTGGAGTTCAGCCCGTTGAAGCATTCCAATCTTGGAATATCATAGTTCATGACTTTTAAAGAAGTCATACCAGTCTCCTTTCTTTTACTCATGAAATATCATCTTGAATTATTGGAAATTGGTTAGGTGAAGTAGGGGCAAAAGATACTACAGTTTCTAAAACTCAAAGGTTTGACCTTTCCTATTTTCGGGCACGCATGAGCGCTATCTCAAGATGATATTTGCCCCCCCTTAGATACTATGTTTGATGTGCATAAGTAGGACAAATTATTATCAAGATACAGAAAAATAGAGAGGTCTATTTGATGTTCCAAAGTTCTATGCACCCGAGCTTACAACCCACACACCAGACATCAAAGTCTTGATGTTTTAGAGAGAGAAATAGAGAAAAACAAGTAGAGAGAGATTAGCCCATTGGCTTTGCTCCCTAGAATTTCAGAGAAATGTGTGTTGCTATGAGGCTACAAAATATATTATTAGTCTCTTAATTTGTAGCGTAGGAGGGCCCTAAAAGCATAAAGGTATGTGTAAGCTTACTCTTAAATGCAACTCATTTAACTCTCTCCTCTTCAATGTGAGACTCAAACGCACTTCTCTCTCTACAAATAGGAAAATACCACAAAATCATTTTTGTTGTTTTGAAATACACACTAGTATTTTTCAAAACCAAAATACCAACATCATATCCTCCAATAATCTTTTTAATAGTTGGTGATGCAGTCTTACTATTCTTCTAGTTACTTTTTCTTCTTTAATGAACCAAAAAAAAATGTTAATCATAATCTTGATTTCTTTTTTGAGCTCTTCATATATCTTTAGAAGATCGATCTTGATATCAAGATTTTGTGAAGATTTCTAAAATTGTGGTTCTTGCATCACAATTTGCTTATTATATCTAAGATCAACGTCTGCAATTGATCGTGGAGTTAATTTTGTCTAAGGCTTTGTTTACACCTTCCATAATTTGTGGCAATTGATCATCTATAGGAGGAGTAGGTTTTCGTAGCATTTATGATTGATGGATCTTGAGGGCTTTGATACTAACTCATGCAGGGAGAAAGGAAATAAAATAAATAAATTAGAAAAATAAAAATAAAAATAAAGAGATGAGAGAATATAACCTCTCTCAAGATCTATATGTCGAAAAATAATTATAAAAACAATTCGATTGAAAAATGATAGAGAGAAAAAAATACATTAAAAAAGAACTTTACTGTAAAACTTATAGATAACTAGAGAAATGGGCATTAACTTTGAGATTTTTCTCTCTCCTTGTTAATGGGTGAGTGAGCCCCTTTTATAAGTATTGGAGCTTATTCCCTTGCCACATATGACAGGTTTTACATTCAGTGGTTCAGATTTCTCTCTGCCCATGTTAATAGTTAATCTTTTATTTTTTTATCATTCTCTTTCTCTCTCTTTCTCTCTTTCTCTCTCTCTCTTGCCCCAAAAAAAAATGTTTAGTTTAATATGACCGTTAAAATATCATTGATTGGTACTTAAGAAAAAGAAAAAAAGAGAATGAAATCTACCATAAAAGATAGTCAAAGGATTTGAATGCAATGAGACTATTATAGCAAGTATATAATCTACTTAAATTAAATTAAATGCATTTAAAATAGAAGGTAAGATAATGACCATGAACACTATGATGGTCATGAGAGTGAGAGGGAATAACAGTATATAAAAGAAGAAATGAGTTTTGGAGAAAAAAAAAAATCGTAACCAAACAACTTGCAAAAGTGGAATAGCTCGTGTGGTTGTTAACCACATAGTCAATACCAAGTTGAAAAAGTATATAAAGATTTACTTTGATCTTTTGCAACAACTCTCTTGTTTTACTCCATCGGTTGCAGTAGCACTCTTGTTTTACGCCTAATATATCTTGGGTTCAAGGCTTGCTTTGGTTGGTTCTTAGGTGAGCTTTTCCTAAAGAGGAACGGTTTTTACTTGTGAAGACAAAAGGTCTATAAAAACAACGAAAAAAGGTATGAGCTTGATGCGTGGAGCATCCTACACTCACCAGCTCGAAAAAGAGAGATGGACAAAAACATAACACAGAACCTAATATACAATAGAGAGATGACAAATTTGAAGCCAAAAACTGGCAAACAACAAAAGGCATATATAAAAGAGAGAATAGAAGTAACAACATCAAAGGAAAAAAAGGTAGTTGTCTTGCATGCAAAAAATTGCAATTGGCAATAGCGTGGCTGAAAATGATGCATATCTATGGCACTTGAGATTATGACATATTAATAAATAAAAAATACAAAAATTAGTAAAAAGATTATTAATACCTAATCTTAAAGAAATTGAGTACCAAACCGATCAGGAAAATTGTATGAGAAACCATTCCTAAAGGACAAAAATCACAAGATTTGTTTACTTAGATATATGTGGTTCATTGAATGTTAAAACATATAGAACTATTGAGTATTTTATAACCTTCATGGATGATTACTCTAGGTACGGATATGTGTATTTTATTAGTAGAAAATTTGATGCCTTTGAAACATTTAAAAAATATAAAACAGAAGTGAAAATCAATTAGGAAGAAATATAAAAATTCTAAGGATTCATATGGGAGGAGAATATAGCTCAGAATTATTAAACCAATTTTGTAGAGATCATGGTATAATATATCAAATGACCTTACCATAAACCCCACAACAAAATGGAATAGTAGAAAGGCACAATAGGACTTTAATAGAAATTGTTAGATCTATGATGGGTCATGCCAACCTAGCTCAAAATTTTTGGGGACAAACCATTAGTACAACTATGCTCATTTTGAATGTAGTGCCAACAAAGGTTACATAATTAACCCCTTATGAACTTTGAACAAGAAAAAAACTCAATCTAAGTATATTAAAATTTTGAGGATCATCTGCACATGTGCTTATCCCACATCACCAAAGAGACAAACTCCACAGTAAGAGAATTAAATGTTCATTTATAGGATATTGTGATAATTCCAAGGGATACATGTTCTATGATCATGATAATAGGAGCTTAATTGAGAGTAGGGATGCCCATTTTCTAGAAAATTTAGAAAACGAAAAGATTAAAAATAAAGATGTTGACTTATTTGAAGAAGAATACAATAAAGATCAAGACAATCACGTCGGTATTATATCAATAACTAGTGATTTTGACCTTATTGAGCCCCCTAATCTAGATAGAAGTTAGAGGTCTAGAGCTCCACATTTCTATATAGATGAATATTATATATTTTTAATGAGGATGGGATAGATAAACCATGTACTTATAGTAAAGCCATCAATTCACCTGAATCATCTGAATGGGCCAATGCTATAGATGATGAAATTAACTCTATTGAAAGAAATTAAATATTGGAACTTGTTGACCTTCTTAAAAATAGAATGGCAGTAGGATATAAATGGATTCTTAAGAAGAAATTTAAAGGTGATGTAATCATTGATAAAAATAAGGCCAAATTAGGAGCCAAATGATTTACTAAAAAAGAAGAATAAATTATGTGGAGACATACTTTCATGTAGTAAAATTTGCATCTACAAGAATAATATTAGCATTAGTCACATTTTATGACTTGGAATTATTTCAATTAGATGTTAAAACAACCTTCTTAAATAGAGAACTAAAAGAAGATATTTATATGAATCAGCCAAAGGGATATGTAGTTACAGGTCAAGAAGAAAAAATTTATAAATTGAAGAAATCACTATATGGTCTAAAACAATCGTCTAGGCAATGTAATTAACTTTTTACTATACAATTGCCCAAATTGGAATAGTGGGAGTAAATTTATGATTTTATCTCTATATGTGGATGAAATTCTATTAGCTGGAAATGATAACTACAACTAAATATTGTCATAATTCATATTTTGAAATGTAGGATATGAGAGAAGTATCATATGTTTTGGAAATAAAAATTGGAAGGGATAGAAATTCTAGGCTTCTCTACTTATCTCAAGTAAAATATCTAGAGAATGTCCTTAAGAGATTTAAGATGGAAAACTGCAAACCGATGAAAAAACTCTTATTTGCAAAGGCATGAAGCTAACAAAGAAAGAATGTCCACTTAATGATACAGATAAGACTGAAATAGAATATATTCCATATAAACAAATTATTAAGTCTATTATGTACGCTATGCTTTGTACAAAAAATGACCTTAGTTTTGCAAAATGATATATCAGTAGACTTCAAATTAACTCATGTATAATTCACTGGCAAGCAATTAAAAGGATAATTAGTTATATCCAAGGCACCAAACATTGTAAATTATGTTATCAAGTCGATAACATGTAAATTCGAGGATTATCTGATGCAAACTTCGCAGGAGATCTTGATAATAGAAAATCCAATTCTAGAAATATTTTCCTCTTTGGAAGATGTTATGTTTCTTAGTTTAGTAAAAAACATGAATGTGTTGCCTAGTGCATAATGGAAATGGAATACATCTATTGTGGTATAGCTTCTACTTTTGCCGTATGGATAAATGCTTCACTAGGGATTTGAAGCTATAAATAGCAGACGAGACAGTTCAGATATTTTGTGATAACCAAACTACAATTTCGTTTATTAAAAATGGAGCAATGAGCTCTAAAGGTAGACACATAGAAGTTGATTATCACTATATCCTAGACAGAGCGAAAAATTGTAGTAAAGTATTTGCCTTCCAATGATATGATAGCAAACCCTTTAACTATGAGATTGACTGCTGAAATGTTCTCCAAGTATGTGACCATGATGGGACTTAAAGAAACATATTTTTCTTCTTAAGTGGTACCTTTTTAATGTTACAAAGGATTAAATCCTATAGGTGGACACAACCTTGGAACGAAGCATGTCACATTAGGTAAAACCTTAAACGTGCAAAACCTTGTGACGTAGCAACATTAGTGCATTCGACTTTTTGGCCAATTGGAAGTGTTGGAGTATGCTCACTAAGGCCTCCTGACCACCATAGTATTCATGGTCCCTCTCTTACCTTCTATTTTAAATGAATGCATTTAAAATCGAAAGTAAGAGAATGACCATGGACACTACGATAGTCAGGAGACCTTAGTGGCCATACTCTAATACTACAAAGGAGTCCATTTATTTTCAAGATCAAGAAACCACTTCTTACTCTTTGTTTCCCTTTTTTTAATCTAACAATGAAATGTTTATAGAACAAACAAAACCTAAAAACCTAATTTTCTCCTTACAAAATCCTAATTAATATTAAATGATCCAATTTTGCCTATCAAATTTCTGCAACTAAAAAAAAGACATAAATATCCATAAAGAAGATTAAAAAACCCAATACAATAGCAAATCTAAAAAATCTAGAAAATAACAAAATAAAAACAATTAGAAACTTATTACATCAATGGACAAAGAGGAATTTGCAAAAAATCGAGCACGAAATAAATGTGTAAAAAACTATAAAACACCTCTAAAAAGAGGTAGGAAAAGGAAATAGAAAAATATATCACAAAATTATTTACTTTTAGTAAAAGGAAGTCACAATTATTTTTTGTCCTTAAATGTTAAAATTGTAAGGCAAAGTTTGTGTTTGATCGGTCTCAAAGTCTAAAAGAATTCTTCTCTAGGTTTGTGATATTGAATTAACTAAGCATCTTAGAAATGACATTAGATACTCTGATCGAACTGAATGTTAATCTTATTTGTGCTGAAGAAATAGAACTTCGGTGGAGTTTGATAACCGTGTAAAGGGGTGAAAGTAGTTATCACCAGAAGTGTAGTTATCACTCGTTCGATAACGTTAATGTGCGGGAAAGTCGAGGCATACTATTTTGCCAAAAAATACTATTCACCTAAGAAACCACTCGAGAAGAAAAAAAAGCCACTCGTTCCATTGTGGATCCCCATTACGAACCCTAGAATAATGAAGAAAAACACAGCAGCTAGGGGGTTGAAGAAAAACGCAACAGCCCCATCTTCTTCAACCAATAGCTCCCTTTGCAAACCCTAGGGTGTTGAAGAAAAATGCAACAGCCCCATCCTCTTCAACCAATAGCTCCTTTTGCAAACCCTAGAGGATTGAAAAAGAAACGCAATAGCTATAAGTTGAATCGCCAAAAATCAGTGAGTTCTTATTAATTTTTACTGTTTATTACTATGATAAACCCCAAATCCGTTTTTTTTTTCCTACTATGTTTGCTAATCAGTGAATTGATGCTCACAATGAACTAAACCTACCCATCCCATGTTTTCTCCCAATTTCAATTCTTTTCAATATGATAGTTGTTGCTTAGAAGTTGAAAATATAAGATTGTAGCTCAGGGCATATACATGACACTTGAACATTGCCAATCGACTTGCCCATCAATGTTTATTTGTTTGTTTTGTGTCTACTGTTTTATTAAACAAGAGTATTAGTGTTCTCTTTTTTAGTTATTTTGATCCGGTTAGAGCATCAATGCCCTTGCTGCCTCCATGTTCTCAAATAGTTAAGTTTTGAATTATCAAAGGCATATGTATTTGTTGATTGTTACCAAGACAATCATATTGATTGTTAGTGTATGCATACATGTGTGTGCTATAAGATTGTCATCTATATATATATATATATATATATATATATATATATATATATATATATATCTCTCTCAATATCTCTTTGCTCAAGCGATTGCTTTTGTGTTATCTTTTTTTATGTATTGCCTCATGGCTATGTACATTTAGGTGGCATTAGAAAATGTCATTGGCCTCAACAAATAATGGAGGATTACCTCGACGTTCCAGTTCTCGTTGCCATATACCATGTAACACTGCTATGTCAAGTTCCCAAACAAATCCTGGTAGATTGTACTTTAGATGTCCACGATGGACTTTTTTTCAATAGTGCGATGGTTATAATGAAGTTTTGGACTATAGAGAAAAGTTGAGTCAACAAAACGAATCACAAATGACTCAATCTCTTCAATCGCAAGAAGATGTCATCGTCAATCAAGAACAAAGTGTTCTTCAAGAAACAATTGTTGATGAACTAAGGCATGTGCAATTTTGTTTTCCTTGTGGATAATCAATGCTTTACTCTTTTTAGTAATCCTTCTAAAATGTATTTGAAGTAATTAGGAGAAACTTACCTACTACGTCAGTAGGCCCATCTCTAACTACTATATAGAAGGTACTATAATTATAGCTTTTAATCTTAGATATTGTAATTTAGTTTATCTATATACAAAGTTATGTACTATGCCAAAACATGAATTCAATGATGAATGGTCATAGTTTCTTTTATTATTAGAATGTGCTTCTTATTGAATGATATGATGTTACGATGTTCGAGTATTTATTAATACATGTAAGTTGCTCTATCAGTATATTTGTCATGTACGACTATGTAGTATATTAATTGTTGTTAACCATCTAGCTATGTATTCTAATAACAATGTGATGAACTATAACTAGACATCTCCACACGATGACAAATTGCTAGATGTGATGGCCCGTTGTGCTAAAGACAACTTGATGTCAAATGGGGTGTTTTGTAGGGAGGGATGGGTCAGAATAATGAGTGAGATGTGTGACACATATGATCCAGGATATGACCGAAGACGAATAAAGAGTAGACTACAGACATTGAAGACTAATTATAGTAATATTAATAAAGTTTTAGCAGAATTTATGTTTGGATGGGTTGAAGAGAGGATGATGGTCACTGCAGATTGGGTAAGTATTGCCTGGTATAGGCTAACAATATTACTTTTTATTAAAATTATTTATTATTTAACATGTGTCTATAGGTTCATTTGGCAATGTTGTTTTATCGTAGAACCACAATTGGGCATCAAAATATAAGAGCAAGAGCTTCACTCTTATGGTTGACATGGAATCTGTGTTTGCTGAAGGGATAGCTGTGGGAAATAGAAGTGCTTCTATCTTGGATGGTGCTGACCCGGAATCATCGGCTATGGGGGACAATGAGCTGGAGCCAGAAGCAGAGGATCGGGATTGAATGCCACAATATGTGGAGGGCGATACAGTGGACACAAAGGATATATCTGATGCCGATGGCCGGGATGCTAGCGGGCCCTCCCCTAGAACCAGAAAGAAGAATCGTGATCATTCATTTACATCATTGGGGCTTTTAGGAGGTAATTGGAGCAAACACAATAGGACAATAACTGGCTCATACACTTAGTTCATTCTCGACCTTCATAGAACATTCAGATAAGGTGTTGGAACATTCGGTCGTCTTTCAGACAAAATGCATGGATATTGTGTCTGATGTTTACAAAGATGAATGTATTGATTGACAATTGTACATTAGGGCTGCTGACTTATTTTGTGGATCTAGGGAATGCCAGTATATTCCTATCCATTGTTCTGCGGTAACGTAAGCTATGGTTGCAGACTCATATGCCGCAATAGTAGTTCTATGTTGGTTGGTTATGATATTAAACTGTGCTGACTTGGGTGATGATTTTTTTTTCTTTGTTTTTTATTATGCGTCAGATGATTTAGATGCTTTTGTTTTGCTTAGGTGGATGACCTTTATATGGATGATTTATTTTTCTATGTTTTATGTGGATGTTTTATTTTTTTATACTTTATGTTGATGTTTTATTTTTCTATACATTATGTGGATTTCTTTTTTTTATGGTTTATGCGGATTGTTTTATTTTTCTATGCTTTATGTAGATGGTCTTTATATGGATGGTTTATTTTTCTATACGTTATGTTGATGTTTTATTTTTTTATGCATTATGTGGATTTCCTTTTCTTATGGTTTATGTGGATTGTTTTATTTTTTTCTATGATTTATGTGGATGGTTATTTTTTCATGGCTTATGTGGATTGCTTTTGTCTATACTTAAAGTTGATAGCGGTTTTTGCAAGGCTTATGTGGCTGGTTTTTTTTGTATGGCTTATGTGGCAAGGTTTTTTTATTAGTTTATATAGATGGTTTTTTACTCATGCGTAAAATGTACGTCTATGCTGGAAGTCGCAAGTTAGACTGTCAATATGGACCCATATGAGGTAAATGAAATTTATATGAGGTATATTATTGTGTATGCAGCAACCTTGTGTTGTGTTTGGTACTACTATAACTACCTGATATCGATGAATCATGTTCACACATGTTCTTTAACTGGTGCCTCATTTGTTTCATCTTTAATACAATCTCATGAGAACAATTGTTTCAATTTATTGCGGATGGACATAGATGCCTTTCTAGGCTTGTGTGGAATTTTAAAGGAAGATGATCTTCTTCGTAATTATCGGTATATGATGGTAGAATAACAAGTAGCCATACTCCTAAATACAATCTTACGTAATGAGCGTAATAGGGTGATGCAAATTCAGTTTAAGCATTATAGGCAAACTATTAGCTATTACTTCAATAGAGTCCTAAATGCAATGTTGTGATTGGTTCTGTATTTTGTCTTCCCTGTCTCATCAGAAACACCAAGCAAAATCAAAGGGGATACGAGATTCTTCCATTTTATCAAGGTGAACACTATGTATATTTTATATTTAATAAATGATGATGATCATATTACAATTGCTTATTTAGGAATTTTCATGTTACGGTTATGTTAGAGTGTTGGATGGGACCCACATTCCTGCTTGGGTTCTAAAGGCACTGCAAAAGCGATACCGTAATCGGAAAGAGGAACTATCTCAAAATGTCTTGACTGCAGTTAACTTCGACATGTGCTTCACCTATGTACTAGCCAAGCGGGAAGGTTCTGTAGCAGACTATAGAATTCTGCATAATGCTATTGAGCGGGATAGACATCCATTAACAGTGCCTCAAGGTAAAAAATAAATTTATCTATTAAACATTTCTAGTTAAGTATAACAAAAAATATTAACATATTGGACATATTGGTAACTTTTACCTTGTGGATGCGGGGTACCCTACTACGCTTGGATTCATTGCCCCACATCGTGGTACATGGTACCACCTTAGTGAAACCCAGGGAAGGAGGTCTCTGAGGACTCCAAAAGAGCTATCTAATCATCGATATTCATCATTAAGAAATGTCGTGAAGCGCACCTTTTGGGTATGAAAAGCGAGATTTCCTATCTTGAGGTCCCAATTTCAATATCCGCTTATGACACAAGTTAAAATGGTAAATGCCACTTGTATTTTGTAAATTTATATCCGAATGAGGCCAACCCAGAAAGCTTTTCAACGTCAAGTTCTTAGCGAGGTGATGAGAAATCTCGAGTTGCGCGATAGAACTCAATCAGATGTTAGAACTGAATCATATGAAGACGAAGCTGAAGAAGTGAACTTAAGGATATTAATTCTTAGAGTAGGGCTGCCCATAATGTTGGGGTACAATTGAGGGCACAAATTATAGTAGAAAATGTGGGGACAATATCGACAATGCCGAAATTATTAGTGTATGCATACATGCGTGTGCCTCAAGATTGTGATGTACCTATCTATGCCTCTCTCTATCTCTCTCATTATCTTTTTGTTCAAGTGATTGCTTTTATGTTATTATTTCAAAAAATACAAACTTATCCTTTTTTTAATGTACTGGTGTGGTGGCAATATTAAATGGTTAGCTTTCAAACTTTTAAATATCTATTTCTCAAATAAATGATATATATTTGCTCTCTCATTTCCGACTTGAAGAATTATTCAAAGAAAAATGGGCAGATGACTTTCATACATTGTATATGTTTAAATTGCCTCATGCCCAAATGTCACCGATGCTTGAGTTTTCATACATTGTATATGTTTAAATTGCCTCATGCCCAAATGTCACCGATGCTTGAGATTTCATGTAACGTCTGTGTAGAGAGAGAGAGCATTAGATGCGGATGGACTTGATGACAATATTCTTCAATATTTATGTAAGTATTGTTATTTTTTGAATCTATTTATATTTTTGGTACTATGCTGGATGAATGGAATGAATGTTATTTAATTATAAAATATTTTTTAAAAATTGTATTGCGCACATTATATCAATGAAATACATAATGAACAATATTAAAGACAGTTTCTAGCTTTCCTATTGTGAAATTTTCAGCACAAAAGTTTATCATAAAGGGTTTCCGGCGCAGGGGTGATTCCCAAGAAGTCGGGAGCAAGGGTGATTCCAAAGACACTACAGTAAAAGTTTATCAAATACCAAGTTGATGGATTTCACATTTGAGGACTAAGAGTAAAAAAAAAAAGAATTCTTTTTATCATAATTGAACATTTTTATAGCATCTAACTCCAAAATAATAGCTCTAAGATAAAAAAAAAAAGGAAAAGATTGAAATTGAAAAACAGAGCACCTTGGTGAGGACCGTGGTCGCACGTACAAGAAATAAAACTCTAGATTGGGATACAACCTCAACAACAAAGCTACCCACTTAAAATAAACTTCACACGCATAAAAAGAATGTCCTCTCATTGGACATGGGCCGTCCAATTACAGGATGGTCAGATCCAGAAAGTCTTAAACTCGAGAGAGTACACGCACAAAATGGTCCCGCGGGTGGACGGTAATGCGAGGAAATAAATACAAAAGAAACGAGCCGCGAGGGTAAATAATGCAGGGGGGAATGCACGTTTTTTCCAGTAATTAGGAAAGCAATAGTGGGGAAGAGCTATGGTCCCTTTTTTTTCTTTAATTTTGTCAGTCAGGTTTGAAAGGCGAGTATTATTAATCTAGAGAGAAAGAGTGGGAGATAGAGAGAGAGAGAGAGGTGCGCTCATAGAGAGGGGAGGCGGGCCGTGAGATAAAAATTAGGGCAAATCAGTTTCACTCTTACAGTGATTCTCTCTTAAGACCTAGGGTTTTTCGTGTCTGCTCTGGTTCTTCACCTAAAGAAGGTTTGTTGTATTCTGTTCGATTTTGTGGGTGAGAGATTCTCTCCTGGTTGTTGGGGATGTTATTGTTGAATGTTTGTGGAATTAGAGGCGTATAATTCTTGTGTTATTATTTTGGCTTCACTGATCCCCGTTCCTAAATATTTTTTGTCAATACAGATACTTTTTTTTAAACAAGATTGATATTTGGTGTGAAATTAGTTTTTACTTTGAGTTTTAACTGTGTTTGTGACCTGGTGGAGATTAGTTTACAATACATTTATTACATTCATGTGCAGATTATGTACATGTTGGCAGCTTTTTGAGTTTGCTATAATTTGGTTGGTCTAATATTGTCATCCGTCATTCCTTGCTATCTCTGTTGGCTAAATTGAACTTTTTAATCACTCAGGAATGTGAATACTCAGTTGACTGTTTTGATCTTGTTTCGATTCTTCGCCTGTGTTCTTTTCTCCTTCAAGCATTGCAATTTTCTGAAAAATGTCGCACTTCAAAATCATTAATGCTTGCAGATGGCCCTGTACTGTATCTTTGAAACCAAGTGCGCTCCATGGTGACTTCATTACATTACCTTGTGACTTTTTTGTTTAAACTGTGGTGCTTCTGAAAATACTTGCTGACTTTTTTGTTTAAACTGTGCTGCTTCTCAAAATACTTGCCATTGAGACGTTACTAGCTGGAGCTTCTGACCTTAGGAATTGGGCTCGGGCTTGAGTGGTTAGCAGTTGTCGTCAAGCAATACTACATCTCAAGTTCAATTCCTATGACTGATACCATAAAAAAGAAGAAGAGTAAAACAATACCTGCTTGACCTTGGAAAATTTCATTTTTTCTTATTCTTTTTCTTTATTATTCTTCCTTTGAACTTGATTTAAATGTCATTTCTACGTAAATTTATCGGAATCCACAAGAATGAGTCGAATTTAGATGCAGAGGGACTATTTGAGAATATATGCATATTGATACATTGCAATTTTTTTTGGGTCAGGTTGATATATTTAATGTTATTGATTCAAGTGCTACTTGTCATTACAATAGCAGGGCTGCTGTTGGAAAATGTAAAATCAGCAAAGTGACTACCAGCACGCTGGATGGTTGACTGCCTCCATGGACTTAAATGCCTCTCCTGTTCCAGAAGACGATGAAGAGGAGCATATTTTTGAAGAGCAAGCTGAGGAAGATACTGTAGATGGACATGTAGAGACAGCTGTTGAGATTCTGCGCAGAGTATGTCTATTGATCCTTAAGCTTCTTTTATTGATTTTTTTTTTGTGAAGGAGTTTCCATCAAAGGCAACCAGATGATAGATACCTACTATTTCTTGTTTGGTTTCTTCTTTTATTTACGTCAAACTTACTCATAGGGAGCTGAATCTTAGAATATCTCTTGTTCCTTTTCTGTGCATACTTGAATATGAGATCCCCTATTCAGATTTTGATTGTTCCTTAGCTGGCATGTTCCAAGAATTATATCATATTTTTCCTGACTATGAAGAGGAAATGTCACATTTGTCCTCACTTTAAGATTTGAGCAAATACCTAGATCATAACTTAAGTTGGATTGTTAGCTAGGTTTGTTATTTCTGAGTGCCGCCTTCATCTGGAGACTATTGTCTTCCCCTGTTGCAGTATATACATGAGTACATAAAGTATACTCATGATGGGCTAACTCATAAATAAAATGGCGTTTTGAACTCAGCAGTAACGACATGGTAAGGCGCAAGCCATCGGGTCAAGTCTCTGATAAAGAGGCTTTCCACGGAGCTTCGGTCTTCAATTTTTTGCAGATGATAGAAATGGGAACCAACTGAATTGTCATAACATAAATAATAAGTTGTAATGTGTTAAAAGGTTCAGCTAGTTCACATCAAGGTTGCAACCATTACTTAACTCGTCAGAAAGGGCCTACTTGGAACGAAATCACCCAATCCAAATCAGTTTTTGGGGGAATTGGTCCAGTTCCCTTTATATATATGGAACCAGCCGTTCCCTGTAGGAACCAGCCGATTTCCATAAAATTTTTTATTTGTTATAAATTTTAATTTTTTATTTACTAAGGCCCTAATTTTTCATGTAAATTTTATATTTATTTTTGGTTTAATTTTTGTATTTTTCAAATTTTTATTATTTACTGGAGGCATCATATTTCCATGATGATGGTCCGACACCCACTAGGTGCCCATGTGGTATTTTGTAGTTCATCAGTGCCCAACTTTCCTCCAACCTCCCCAATGTGGGATAAATTTTTTAAAGTTTAAAACTTAAACTTTTGTAGGCTATGAGCATATACACCACTTAAAATATCTCTCTCTCTCTCTCTCACTCTCTCTCTCTCTCTCTCCCACCCCCCCCCCTCTCCCCCTCCCCCCCCCTTCTCCCCCCCTCCCTCCCTCCCTCCCTATTTTGTGGGCTCCATTTAGAATTGCGAAAAACAATCATACTACAAATAAAGATCTCTCTACTTTTATGGGCTTGATTTAAAATAACTGAAAATAATAATATTACAAATAAAAAGCTCAAGTAGATTTTAACATTTAAAGGAAGACCTTGCATAGGTAGGCATCTAGATACAAAAAGAAAGCAAGGAACATCAAATTAAAAGAATTTTATGTTGATTTCAAAACAATTTATAATAAAACCCACAAAATGAAGTCCTACCATGACAAGACTTTAATTTGGCATACCTTTTTATATTTTTTCTCTCTCTCCATCTATCTCACCCCCTCTTTCTCAATTAGGCAACAGATAGATCATGAATCCGTGGGTATGAGAGTGAGCTTTTATACAAATGGGAAATTGGCAGGTAAAGCTGAGACTTGATAGGGAGGGAGAAGATTATTTAGTTTGGTGTAAGAGAGAAATCTCAAGACCTTTTAGAGAAATGATATGGGTATGTGAAGTTTAGAGAAAAAATCTATACATAGAATTTGGTTTGGTGCGACTGAGAAAGGGTGTGTGAATATGTGGATATGAGGAGATCACGCAGAGCGTATGGGTGTGTGCTGTTGAGAGAGATAGAGAGGTCATCTAGAGAGAAAATGAGGATGGATGAAGGAGATCATTTAGGGAGAGAATTGAGGATGAGAGAGAGATCCTCTCAAGGAAAAGAATATGTGGGGATGAAAGAGAGATTGAAATGAGGGAGAATGTGGGGATGTGAGAGAGAGAGATCTCTCCGATTTTTTTTTTGTACATGATTTTTCCCCAACTCTAAACAACATATCCATAGCATGAGCGTGGATCAGATGATGATGTTGAGATGGATGAGTGGCAAGATAAAAAAAGATAGAATTTGAAATGAATACATATGAAGGAACTTAAGGATAACTCTAATAGGCGATAAGATGAGGAAAGGTACACTTAGGTGGTCTAATTGTATGCAACATCGACCTAGAACAATGCTAGTTAGAAGAAGTGATTTGGTTCGAGGGGAAGGCTCTAAAAGGACATGGGAATGCCCAAAAGGACATGAGTGGAAGTAATTAGAAAAAATATGGTGACTTATGGTCTGATTGAGGGTATTGACCTTAAAAAGAGTAGAATGACGGAACAAGATTCGTGTAGCCGACCCCAAATAGTTGGGATAAGGCTTAGATGATGATGATGATTGTGCCCCAACTCTATGCAAGAAAATTTGTATGCTAAATTAATGGAGAGCATGTGGGGCCTCCATTTTCAAGCGGATAATGAGAGAAAAACTAAATACGAAGGGAAATAAATGCGACACCTCTAGACAGATAAATTAAATATGACATCTCTGGAAAAATAAAACATCAATAAAAGTGCTAATGGAAATAAATAAATAATTTAATGAATTAATTTTCAGAAAATGGGGAAAATATGGAATGAGTAGGCAACAACCCCTATCTTTACAAGTGCAAGTGGCATTGGAGATTATAAAATACAAAAATAAAAAATTTGAATTGGAGAGATCCATTTAATTGTAATGAGTTGCATTTTAAACTTCATTTTGATTGTAAAGTTCATTTTGACTGTACAGTTCATTTTGACTGTAAAGTTCATTTTGACTATAAGATCGGATCCAGCCTATCCACTGATTTGGATTGCTGATCCACTTATCCGAAATTTTTTTTCTATAGGGCCAGCCGGGTCGCCGATCCAGGTTTTCAAACATTGGATGGAGGTAAAGGGGATAAAATTCTGGAACATAGAGGTGATATGAAACATCCTACAGTCTTTTTTGGGATATTTTCCTTATTAAAAAGCACTTCTTTTACATGACTCCTATTAAATGTACAATTTACAGAAAACTAAGATACCCATAGGTAATTACTCAATAAAGTAAAAACACAGACTATTTACAGAAAACTAAGATACCCTTGGGCAAAAACACGATAAATTTGTCAAACATAGAGACTAATAGTCAATTTACAGTACAACACTAGATAACCAGTGCAGGGCAATGATAACGTTGTTCAGAGCCCCCTGAACTGTTAGATGTGTCTTGAATCTGCCCCATTTTTTGTTTTTTTTGGTGAAAATAATTTTAATTGTAATAAAAATGACCCCAACAGGGTCTAGAGATTGGCTTAAGGATAGTGCTGAATAATGAACTAGCTACATGCAATGGCTTTTTAGAAAAACAATCAGATTTATATTGTATCACATTGTTCTGTTATGTCAATTGGTGGGCTAGTATTTAACTTGATTTATTGTAGTGGATCACTTTGATACATTTCATCTGATTTTCTTGGCTGCAAATGCTTGGGACCAATCCATCTGTTTTCTGTGAGGGAAGTCAAGGTTTCAAACCTTGCAATTTTCCCAAAAACATACCATGTGGACCTACCGAGTTTTTTACTTTTTAATTTTAGTATCTGTTCTGCTATAGGAAATCTTAAAAGTTATTTGATGTGGTATTATTATGATATCTCAATTCTAACTATCAATTTGGATTATGTATACTTTAGGAACGAGAAGAGAGGCGTCAACGTAGGAAAAGAGAAAATCAAAGTGAGGAGCCAAAGCGGCCAGCACAAATACCAAAGTACAATCCTGTTCCTCAACAAAGAAATCCTAGATCACATGATAGAGCCCAGCAACTACCTACTGGTGAGTATTTCTTTTGGGTATCCCCTTATACAGATAACATGAACTTTTAGCGCTCTACTTTTAAGATGAATTAGGTGTATCATTAGGGAGTCAAATTTGAGAACGTACTTCTGTCTTCTGCGATATGAAGATTACTTCGTCAGGCCCATTTGGTATATCTTATTGAGGTCAGGGCTACTCAGTGATTTTATAACATTCACTGACCCCCTGTAAATGGTTGTGACGATGTTTGTCGACTAACATTCCCTAAGTGATGCAATTTTGTGATGCTCATATTCTGATGCTATCATAAGACTACTTTTTATCTTGTCTATTGGTAAGCCCAGGTGTTGATCTTATATTTGGAGGCAAATAATTTCAAATGGCTGGACTGCAGGGTGGAACCCCTACTACTGCAAGAACTGTTGTTGGATAGAATATTCAGAGAATAACTTGTCTAGAGCAAGGAGTTATAATTTGGATTTTTTTTGGGTAAACTGATAGTATACATTATGAATTTCCTCTTCATTGTTTTGGCAAGTATTATAATTGGGATTTTCATGACCTGGGTTCCCATGACAATACCATAGGGTTGATGACTCTAAACATCTGGCGGATCAAACATCACACTCAAAAAAGTTGTCTACTGTATTCACGTAACTGGTTATAAATATCCTGAAAGGATTGTGTTTAGGCCTCTTGGCATTTTGGTTATCCTGATGGTTTGGATCATCTACGGATCTCTTCGTTTGTTTATAATATTAAAGTTGTTGCGATAGACCCCCTCATTTGATTCATTGGTGGTTTTTCTGATCCTGGTCCTGCTAAAAAGCACCATTCCTTTCTTTAATATTTATTTTATGTTTTATCATTTTATCTGATAAATTTGTTGCTGTGTCCTGTATCTGGGAAAGAATGGGGGCGAGGAAGGATGTTGTATGGTAGCTGTCTGTTAAAATATATGAGAGAAGAAGTTTCTCTGTTGATGCTTGAGTCATTGTCAGAGACGTGGCAAAACATGCTTGCTTCGTTACAGAGGGTAGACATACTGTTTCGGTCATGCGACTTGTACTCTTCCCAACTGTACCATGTAAATGAATAAAGAAGCATCTCTTCAATTTGGATGTGTTTGATGTGGAGGATTTCATGATTCAGGTGTTGGGAACAATCCCAAGTTTATCAAATTCATTTGTTTGCATTTTTCTGATTTTTTTAGAGATAGTTTAATGGTTGCTTCACTGAATCAGGCAATCAAATATGGTAAGTGCTAACCAGAAAGGAGATGGTGAGATAGCATCTCACATCCCACTCATATACGCAACATAAAGAATACATATAAAATCAAGCAATAGAGATTTTTGTGCACCACTCTCAGCCACCCCAACCTGCAACCCTGCCAAAAAAAAAAAAAAAACCTCCCCAGCAACTGGTCTGCGTCCTCATTTCCCTCTTTGTGGATTTGAGAGACTGAGACCTAATCTTTGGAATAATTCGACTGCTGTTATCTATCTCTCAATGTGCCCTTCTAATCTCATTTAGGCTATCCCCATCCTCCAGTAAGCAAAGCGCAAAGACCTGTCCAATCTAATGCCAGCGAGCAGCTTGTTGGCCTCTGCTTTAGTTGAGTCATATACCCCTAAAGGAGCAGAGATGATAGCTCTGTTACCCTCAAGATAAATGGGCCTACCTACCTTAGCCAGGCCAAGGTTTCCTAGTGTTATAGCTGAAATTTACACTTTTGTCTAAAATTTGTCAGAGTTGGCCATTTCTCTAGAAATTTTTGTATGCCATAATGAAATTTGCAACCTTATTGTAAGCTATGTTGAATATAGATTCTTCGTTTATGTGTCATACTAAAAAAATATTGATTTTGAGGTTGGGGCTTGTCAGTTAATTCAACACTACTAGAATATCAGTCATAAAAATCAGCATTACAGAATGAGAGATGGTTTAAAGAAGAAATAAGAAAATATGAAAGCACCAGTTGAGACTTCATAGACTTAAGACTATGATTTTTAATCCAATGTGAAATCTATTAGCTAAAAAATCCATTGCAGCTATTATCATCTATTTCTTTTGTTGCACTAGGTTGTACTCCTACTGTAGTTAATAAAATTTCACCTTTCTCTGGATAAACAACTCATTGCGTCTCAACGGTCACTGAATCATTGATCTGTTCTAATTTTACTTTGTGATATTTGTCTGAAAAATAATGTGGTAGTAGGGAGAGAGGACAGAACCAGGGGTTCCCTCGAACTGACTGTAGAGATCTAGGTTGTCGATCGCCTCTTTCACTAAATCTTCAGTCATCCTTGTTTGTAAAGTCGTGTTTACTGTCATGTTGAAGTTGACCTTGGAAAGAGGGAAGGGATCCACTTAAGAGGGTCATTAAAAAGTAGGCTCTCCCTTTCTTTTAGTTTATGGCCAAACCTTGAAGGGAAGGATCATGCCACTCATTTAATAAATAAGAGATGAAAATATTGTATGTATAGTAGTACTGCTGGAGACATTGTTTCAAACTGGATGCCTCCCAAATCTGATATAAATCCTTTTTACTATGTCGGTTTCCATTTGTAAAACCATTGACCTCTTGAATATCAAAATCATACTGCAATTTCATAATCAAGCTGACGTACCGTTCAGCTTCTCTCACCTGTGGAGGAAGGCCAGCCAGATTGCTGACTCCCTTGCTAAGGAGGGGGAAGCTAGGACCCACACGTGGCGAGCAAGACCGGGAAGCATAAGACATTGTTATGAACCTCTTTCTCTCTCCTCCTACTTTTTTTCTCTCTGCCCATCTGTTCCCCTTCCTCCTCTTTCTTCTTATTTTTTGGTAACCATTAGACTATACAACTGTTTCTTCTTTGCATGATGATCAGTCCCCAATTTTTTGTTTATGCGGCTTCTAAATACCCCATTGTTTTTATCATCATTATGATATAGAGCACCCAACATGTGGATTTCCCATTTCTTGGATACTAAACGATTAATACAATCAAGTATTTCCTTCAAATGAAGAACTGAAATTACAAAGAAAACCATGTAAACAATTCATTTAACCTAAGCGGCCCAGAGGGCCACCAAAATTAAGGGGCCAAGGAGGCATCCATTGGCCATGTGCCCAAGGCCCCTGCCTGTGTCTAGGCCGCCAGGCGGGTGCATAAGTTGGGTGCCTCGACATGTTGAACAGAGGGTCCCCATTAATCTATGTAAAAACAGCCCTAATGTCTTTCCTTTTCTAATTTGAACCTAGTTGACTTTGTAACATGTGGATGTCTAAACAGTTGTGTAAAAGGGATCTAATTAATCTATTCAAGGATGGTATTATACTTTGACTTTAAAAATGTGGGTGCATTGACCCGTGTAAAAGGGTTCCCCATTAAACATGTGGGTGCACTGACACGGTGAGTGTACGAGTGCCAATCTCCATTAAATTTGAGGGGAGGGAGTGAGGGAGGGTGAGTACTCGTTTAATGTAAATTGAAGGAGATGTGGTATTCTTAAGTAAAAATAATGAGTGGACGGTGACTGTAAAGGTGTCCGTCTCCTGTGTTAATTGTGACAGAGTGTGTGTGTAAAGGTGTCAAAACTACTGCATTAAATGTGAGGGAGAGAGAGAGATGGTTTTTCTGTTGGCCAAAGGCTAAAACAGCCCTTGTGTATTAAAGAAAATGGCTTCTTTGAAAACATGTCCCCATTCTTCTGGTCATCGTATTCTGCCCCTCCACTTTGCTGGGCTAGGATTACCCAATGAACTGCCATAAACTTTGAAGTAGCTATGAGTGGGGGAGTCAATTGGCATTGAGACATCTCTTATGAGCTGATCAGTTAGCCATTGCTCCTGAATTGATTAGAAAATCCTGGGGTTTCACTCCCAAAAAACTAATTAGTCTCTCTTCCAAAAAATGACCTCATCAGTTATCCTCTCGTATACTGTGCTATGTATGATGTGTCCTACAACCTGAAAAAGTCCTAGCATTGCACTCTCTCCATGGATCCCAAAACTGAATTAGTCCTGATTGAGGAAGTCTTAATCCAATACATCCGGAAAAAAAGTTCGGAAGAAATTCCATATAAATGCAGGTGATCTCGTGTTTTCTCAGCATCCCAGCACATGTATCAGGGAGCTTGAAGCCTTGATAATGAGGGTGCTCACACATTAGGGCTTTGTCCAATGTGGCCAACTACCCTCAAGCGAGAGCTGTTGGTCATGCCGGCTGAGCCATAACATCAGGATCCTGTAGGAATGTGTGAAAATATCTTAGGGAGAAAATGTCGCCTCTATCATGAGCCCAAATAAGCCTATATGAATTGTTAAGAGGCATGGGGTATGAAGACTTACTAATATCTCACATACTTCCTTTTGTGAACTGGGAATTTAAATATAAAATGACCAAAATCCTCCTATTTTAAATTTTAAAAGCTGAAAAATCTATAATTTCTCAGAACCGATAACCTTTCCTAACTGAATAAAGATGGGTCCACCAAGGATATTGGTTTGAAGGGGATTGCTGTAGCATAGTTGTTTAAATAGAAAACATGACAGTTTGTACATGTTGAATTTTGCAAAATTTAAATTTTAGCTTTGAATTGCTTCTGTTGTGTGTAATCAAATCAATTTCATACAAATATTTGACTGTACTTGTCCGCAAGTCAAATGATTTTATTTAATTGTTAGGTTGGTTGGATTGCCCCAACTCTGGAAAGCGTATTGTCGCCATTATCCCTTCTAAAGTTCCACTTGGTGAGTCCTTCAATGATTTTATTGCACCTGGAAGAAGATATTCTTGGAAACAAGTGCTTCGCCAACAAAAGGTGCTAGGAAATGAAGTAAGTATAGGACTAGAAATGTTACCTGTTTATTCATCTGATACGCCTCAATGTTTCTTTGGGTTCTAAATGATGTGTTGGCCTTTTGTGATGCATTACTTGAGAAAAACTTGTTTCATGATTTTTCCTCAGATTTGGGATATGTGAATGCATTCCCATCTGATATCTAGATTTCCAGTTAGATGCTTATTGTAATAATGTTCCATGGCTGCAACCAATAAGAAGGTTTTCCAAGATTTATGTGTTTCATGCCAATGAATACCCCATGAATTTGGCAGTTATTAGTTGTATATTTCCTGGCGTTCTAAATAAAATTAGGACTCTCTTGTTTCATGGTTTTTCCTTGGATTTGGGATATTTGAATGTATTCCCATCTCTTATCTAGATTTCTAGTTAGATGCATAGTATAATAATGTTACATGGCTACAACCAATAAGAAGGTTTTCCAAGTTTCATGTGTTTCATGCCAATGAATACCCCATGAATTTGGCAGTTATTAGTTGTATATTTTCTGGTGTTCTAAATAAAATCACGATTCTCCAAATATTTGGTGTTGGAAAAAGGGGTTTGGTTTGATTGTAAATGTAAACAAGATGAAGAAGATTTCCAAAGCTTGGGTTTGTGGTGATGTAATTAATGGCCTGCTATTTTATATGTTTTGAAATTGGATGTGGCGGTTTGTGTGTTTATGGGGAATGCGGTGATGTGATTAATGGCCTGCTGTTTTATATGTTTTGAAATTGGACGTGGCGGTTTGTGTGTTTATGGGGAATGCGGTGATGTGATTAATGGCCTGCTGTTTTATATGTTTTGAAATTGGATGTGGCAATTTGTGTATTTATGGGGAATGCCTTGATAGTGATATGCAGTTTATCTTGGATGACCTATGCTTTGGGTGATGCATGCTTTCAATTGATGGTTTTTTTTTTTTTTTGAATTGATGCTTTGATGGTCTCTTTTTCTTCTTCACTTAATGTAAATGCAAACTAGCATTATTGTCGAAGCTGAGCATGTATCCATCTAATTGGGTTACTAAACTAACAGATTCAAGGAGATTTATTAATGATAAAACTTAATTGGGCCTTTGAATGCTTCCCTCTTCAGAGATGTGGTGACAATATTATTAATAGTTAACAGAGTGCAAAAGAAACAGCAAGATAAGAAGATGAGGTGTCACCATAAAATTGGAACATAAAAAGAAATAACTAAAGCCTTTAGATGAGTCCCCTCCCTTGTGAGCCTGTCTATAACCTTTTTCTCCTTCAAAGAGTATGGGAGAAAGAAATGATGTTCTTCACACTTAACCCTCATATTTCCTCATGATTGGGGCAATCCTCATAGTCCCAGTGATTCCTTACGGA
Source organism: Amborella trichopoda (assembly GCF_054954075.1). NCBI lineage: Eukaryota > Viridiplantae > Streptophyta > Magnoliopsida > Amborellales > Amborellaceae > Amborella > Amborella trichopoda. The sequence goes on from NC_142344.1 coordinate 22,884,066, forward strand.
CCCATCCAATAACACCAAGGCTACCATCCTTGATTTCCTAGAACCAAGGGCCGCTGGTAACAATTTGGTTCATGGCCGGTCATGTTCACACCTCTGCCATGGTTGCATCAGTGACTCCCAAGTGCCCTTCAGTGGCATGTCCTCCAATACAAATCTTTGAGAATGCCTCCAACACCTGCCAATCCTGGGTTTCCTTGAGAATTTCCATTAAAATTGAGTTTGGAATGCCTCTCAGTTGGTCTATGAGGTGGTACCACCCTCTCTGCTTGGTCGACATAGAGTTTGCCTCATTGTTCGCTGATCTTATGACATGTTGAAATGTCATTGGTCACTCATGTGATATTGCGGTAGATGATCCTCTAGTAAGGGCTCGTCGAGGACAACCAAGTGAAACAAATGAGACATGGTGGGTCTATAGAGCTTCGTGATCATCATGAATAGGGTCCTTAGGAATGGTTTGGCTGCATGCGGGTCGTGTGCATTTAGTAGAATTGCCTACTCACTAGAAATGCGTCATGGAAACAGACACGTGGAATCCATGTTGACATGCATGTGTAGAAATTTTCAATAGATTTGTCTGGGAGAATAGTTAACTTGTATTAATGACGTGTTATATTGTTGTTGTAAAACACCACTGAAGGTGTATGAAAAGGCATCCCACAGATTGGGTGCTTAGGTATAGGATGCATACAAAATTGTGGAGAACCTCCATTAGGACTCGTGACAAGTCAAGAAGAAAGAGGGTACAATGGCCATAAACCAAAAAATGGGAAGAAGAAAGAGGGTACAGTGGCCATAAACGAAAAAAATGGGGGTGTATCCTAAGCTAAGTTGGCTGCTATGGAGGCTGGGTAGGATTCCCACAAGCAATGTCCTCTTTTGTGAGGGCATCAACAACAAAGTTGGCCTCCCTCCAAATGTGATGAAACAAGACTCATGAGGCTGGTAGATATGGAAAATGTGGTAAAAAATGGGTTATAGTCTCCATTTGTAGGGGGCAAGTTTGGAGGCCCAAAATATCAAGTTTTGAGAATTTCCTTATGTTGTTTCAAAATGTGCTCGTGTGTGCGTGTTGAATGACTCGATGGCTCGGATAAAACCAGCGGTCAGAGGCACAAAATTAAAACAACAATCTTTTGTTGCTTAAAATAAAGCATGTACAAAGTGGGGACGTTCGCTCCTGGGTCCAGTATAACTGGCCCTCATAGACCTCCAGTTTATAGAATACTGTGGATGCCCTTGGTCTTTAGGATGGGCGTACTGAACTTGGCGAGGGCAACCCTCAAGCTGGCCGGAGAACCTCGCTTCCCTGAGCAACCAGATTGTACTGAAGATCTGCATAACCATCACCCACTCTGAGGCTAGGGAGCAAAAGTAAAAGGTTATGAAGTTTGGATTTGTTTGGGGGGCCTGTTTGACAACTGAAAGCTGGTTGTATTTCGAACCGGGAAGTTCATTCTCCCGAGAAGCTAGATGGTCTTTCTCCTTGTAGTGTAAAATATTGTGTTTGGTAACTTTTCTAGAATTTAGAGGGAGCTGGGAAACCTGTGTTTGGTACATAGTTTCAAAAAGCGCTAGGCGGCCCCCAGGCGGCCATGGGTGTCCAGGCCGCTCAGCGCTTAGGCGGCCGCCTAGAACCTAGGCGGTCCAGTTTAAATAAAAAATAAGGCCATAATCCTAGTTAAAAAAAAGTGATAGAAGTCGAGAAGAGCATTTTGATAATCCATATGACCATAATCCATATTTTTCATGCAATGCTAAAACAATAAAACCATACAAGCATACATTGATAGTTTGATGCACTGTAGAATGTATACACAAAACTTAGTTAGTAGAACTAGAAACTAGAAAGTAAAAACTAAAAATAAGAAAAAAAAAATATACAGAAATTAAGAAAATATACAGTCTAGGACACAACAGTCAGCACTCAACAGAACAGTCAACACTCAACACCAAGTGTCTTCAGTCATCATCATCATCATCTTCAGAAGGAATAGGGTCTGCTTCATTATATGCATCAGAATCGAGGCCATCATCATCAGAGTCATCTCCCTCTTCAATATAACGCTCGTCCTTCTCTGTTTCTTCTGAGTTTGCCTCTTCCTCCTCTTCTTCTACCTCCCTCTTATTAGTATGTGCAGATGAGGCCCTAGGAGTCTTGGTTGCTCTACCCTTTTGTATCTTTTTGTGCTTCACTGAATTCAAATATTGTATAATTTCTTCCTTGGTAGCCTCAAGAACATTTTTACAGAGGGCAATATCCTCCTTAATACTAGCAAGGTGTTTTTTAAACCAGTAAATACCCCCATTAGTATCCTTTTCACAATAATTAAATTTAATACGATTTTTGTTATTCGGATTCGGGTTATAACCATACTTCCAACTCGGATCACCACTTCTAAAAGAACCTGAAGAAGATATTTCCGTGAACAAGGTTCATTTTCATCATTTTCTGGTTCTTTTAAATTCAGAAGTTGTCTAATCTCATCTCGAATAGCTTCAGGAACCTTTTTACAAGAAGCATCATTCCCTTTAATATCAGCAAGGTGTTTCTTTTTGAGAAAAGGTAACATTGTATTTCTGAGGAGAGATGTTTATATGGATATGAGAGTCCAATGTCGCCTACTGACTCGGTAAAAAATGCGTTAGCCTGTCATGTACAAAAAAGCAGCTTATAGGAATCGCCCGATTACAAGGACTTACATGAAGCTTTCAAAAAATAAAGCAGAGCTGGAAGGTGCCCAAATACAAGGTGTTTATGCTATGTGCTTGTGGTCTTGAGCAAAAAGGAGTCGGACCCGGCTTGATCTTCTGCTTGGATTCTAGCTCCCTCTTTCGCTAAGAGATTTGTGAACTCGTTGGATGTCCTCCATACATGCTTCCATGAGATGCCCATAGCCCTGCAAATGTGATCAATTTCGTCAAAAATTGAGGTTAAGTGCCACAGTGGAGAAGCCGCCCTACTTGCCCAGGAGGGAACATTTAGTGAGTCTCCTTCCACTATCAGCTTTGAGCCCCAAGAATGGTTAAAACTTTTGGGCCCAGTAAGAGGGCTAAGGCTTCAGCGTCGTGGGACTCCTTGAGACCGAGATGCTCAGAATAGGTTAAGAGGACGTTACAATGATGGTCTCTGAAGAGCCCCCCAGCCCCTGCCGGGCCAGGATTCCCAAAGGAGCAACCATCAAAATTCAGCTTGATGCTGCCAGTTGGTGATGAAGGATATTTTTCCATTGACCAAGGAAAAAGCTCCCCGGTATGCCCAAGAAAACCTTATGGTTATAGGCCAAGAAAGTGGCCAAAGAGGTTACCGTTTGTAGGAGTGCTGAAGTGTGGAGTTTTAATCCTTGAAAGATTCCGATATCCCTTTCCACCCAGATTGTCCGCATGGTTGCAGTTATGGTAGCCTTTTATAAGATTCTTCCAGCCTTCGGCCAATATGAATCTAGATCGTAAGAGATCAAGGCCTTGACTGTAGGGGGGGTGACCCATTTTATACCAAAGAGTTGTAACACTAGCCTCCAAAGTTCGTATGTAAAGTCGCAAAGGATGAATAGATGGGGATTTGATTCCTTCTCACAAAGGCACAAAGCACATCTATTGGGGATTGGGATCCCTCTGTTTTGGAGGTGGTCCACTGTGAGAGCTCTTTGGGAGCTGGCGAGGCAGTCGAAAGTTTGAACCTTGGGTGGGGCAATGGTGGACCAAACTTTCGACAATACCGAAGTTGGATTCACCGGAAGAGTGGGGGGCTGAATTAGGCTCTCATAAAAAGAGGCTACTGAGAATATATCTGAGGGGGCTAGAGTCTAGACTATAGCATCTCTTCCTCCTATAGGAATGAAACAAGAGTGTTGAGCTGTTGAGAGGAATTGAAAGTGAATGATTCTTGAATCGGGTAATACCCCCATTGATATCTTTTCACAAAAATGACACCTTATACAATTTTTATCATTTGGTTTTGGGTTATAACTATACTTCCAACCCGGATCACTTCTTCTAGAAGTAGCAGAAATAGATCTATTCAAATGACAAGGATTTTATGCTTGTTTTTGTTTTACAAAACTCATATATTACTTAATCTCCTCTTTGATAGCTTCAAGCGTAGTTTTACAAGGGGCAACATCCCCCTTAATACCTGCAAGATGCTTCTCAAACCGGTTTATTCCCCCTTTCGTATCTTTTTCACAAAAATTGCATCTAATGCAATTTTTGTCATTTGGATTCGGGTGATATCCATATTTCCAACCCGGATCTCCACTTCGACTAGATCTTGAGGAAGGCATCTCAAAATAAAACAAGCAATCTAAAAAATAAATTTTTCCACTTACTTTGATTGGTTGAACTCCAAACTCCCACCTCTGAGATGTTTTCTTGTGCTAAAATAATAAAAACACCCTCTAATAGGATTATGAAACTCTAAAACTAAATCAAATCTACATGGGTGATGTTTGGATCCGTTTTCTGTAACTTGGAGAAGCACTTCGATCCAATGAAAGTCACAAAAATTTAGTTTTCTTGAGGTTTCTTTCTCTTTAAAATGGGTTCTTGTGGGTTTAGGTTTGAAATGAACTTAAAACCCATCCTTCAAATCCTTTATATTTTTTTTAAAAAATCAATACAACTAAAAAAAAAAAAAAATTTCTGCCCCAAGGCGGAGCTTAGGCCTTGGGTGCCCACCTGGGTTTCGTACCTGCTAGGCGGCTGCCCAAGGACTGCCACCCAGTTTTTTCGCCTAGGCTTGGACGATACGCCCAGGCCTTCTGGATCGCCTAGGCGTTGGGTGGTTCGCTGTTTTGAACACTGGTTTTGTACCGCCAGATAGTTATCAACTTGCGGACCAGCTAATTAATTGGTTTAATCTGGAAAGATTTTTTATTGGTGGTAGTATTAATTATTGAATGAGATACTATTCAGATCATCGGCAATAGATTAGGTATCATGTTGGGCAGTTTTCCTAAGCATTGATTTTCTTCTTCTACATGTTAAGAAAATGACAATCATCATTTGTTGGGGAAAAATTATGGATTCCTCAAATCTTGGATCAGTGTGTAACAATTCTTTTATCTTCGTTCATCAGGTTTACATAGAGACACATGAGGTAATTGAAATGGAACACAATATTTCCCTGGTAGGATTTAAAAAAAATCGATATTTTTAAAAAAAAGTAAATTGATTAACATATCCTTCTAAAACCAGATGAATTAGTATTGAAGGAGCAAGTAACAAAGGATTTGGTAAAGGTAGTAGCCTTGCAAGAGAAAATTATTAAAGAAAGTAACAACTTTGCAATTAGTGGATTCTACACCATTGTCCAATACCTCAGTCTAGTGATCCTTTGAGGTTCTACATTATGGTTTTCCACGAGTATTACTGCTTGTGTCCATGAGATGCAAACTCAAAAATCTGATTCACTATATAATTGAAGAAGGCAAAATAATTGCCAGCCATGTACTCAATTGTAACGTCATGCTATTCAATTTTATTATCACAAAATTTAGCCTAATTCATTCATAAGTGAATTCTCATAAAATTGGGAAAAACAGATTAAAATTTTAACATGTAAAACACAATAAAATATTTGTATTGGCGGTAGTAATTAACCGGTTTAGTCCATAAAGAATTTTTATTAGCGGTGGTATTATTTATTGAATGAGAAACTATTTAGATTATCCACAATAGATCATGGATCTTGTTGGGTTGTTTTCCCAAGCATTCATCTTCTTGTTCTACATGTTAAGAAAATGACAATCACCATATGTTGGGGCAAATATATGGATTTCTCAAATCCTGGATCAGCGTGTGAAATTTCTTTTATCTTGGTTTATCAGGTTTACATTCAGACACATAAGGTAATGGAAATGGAGCACAATATTTCAATGTTAGAGTGTCAATATTCAATATACAAAAAAGAAAGAAAGAAAGAAATAATTAACATTCCCTTCTACAACCACATGAATTAGAATTGAACCAGCAAGTAACAGAGGATTTGGTATAGGCAACCTTACGAAGAGAAAATGATCAAAGAAAGTAACCAACTTTCCAATATATATGTCTCGAATTTTGTGGATTCTACACCATTGTTAGATACCTCAGTCTAGTGATCCTTTGAGGTTCTACATTATAGATTTCCATGAGGCTTGTGTCCACGATACAAAATTAAAAAATCTTATTCACTGTTTAATTGAAGAGGGCCAAAATAATTGCAAGATATGTACTTAATTGTAACGTCATGCTTTCCCATAAATTCAATTTCATTGTCATAAAATTTAGCCTAATTCCTTTAGCCAGTATCCCCATTTACTACATGTCAAAGTTTCAAATCCCGATCTCAGTAATTCAAAAATTGGAAAAACTCATGAGAGATTTGCGATGGTCTGGGGTTGATGACACTAAGAAAATTTATTTAGTGGCTTGGGATACTGTCTGTACTCCCAAGTTTTTCGGTGGTCTAGGAATTAAAATTTTTAGAATCATGAACCGAGCCCATTTAGGCAAGTGGTGGTGGAACTTCTCTTCCCCCCACCCCCTACTTTGGAATGAAGTTGTTCAAGCAAAATATGGGATGAATGGCACTGACTGGTTGCCTAGATCCCCTTCACACAGATACTCAGGAGCCTGGAAAAGCATGTCCTCCACTAGATCTGAGTTCATAACCAGAACTCGATTCCAGCTAGGGCAATGGCATGAGAATTAAGTTTTGGACTGATACCTGGATAGGATCTTCTCCACTGTCCTTAACCTTCCCCGCTCTTTTCCGTATTGCTCACGACCCAATGGCTCTTATCACCAACTGTGCATCATTCACTGGCTCCACCCTGGTCTGGACACCAATATTTAGACGAAACCTAAGTGAGCAAGAATCCACCACCTGTATCTCCCTCATTCAAACCTTAGAGAGCTGCTTCAATACTTTGTCTAGATCAGATTCTTTGATTTGGCCCCCATCCCCCTCAGGAACCTTGTCAGTAACTTCTTGCTGCACCTCCCTGTTACCCAACCCGATCCGCATTCCCCTCATTAACCTAACTTGGTCAGTACCTATACCTCACAAAGTTCAGGCCTTGATTTGGGTTCTCTTACATGGCAAAACCTTCATCCTTGATCAACTCAAAAAGAGGGGCTTTGCATTCCGTAATCAATGCATTATGTGCCTCCAAGAAGAGACTATTCCTCACCTCTTTCTTCACTGTGAAGTGGCTCAGTGCCTCTGGCCTTCCTTTCTTAACCTATTGGGCCTTCAATGGGTCACCCCAACTAATTTGACCCAATTCTTCGAAACCTACTTCTCACCTCCCTTTTCCAAAAATGGTAAGAGACTGTGGCAACTTGCTGTGCCCAGTCTCTTTTGGAGTCTTTGGCTAGAAAGAAACTCCAGAACCTTTAGAGGGGTACAAAAAACTTTAGAGGCAGTTTTTGACTCTATAACTACACTTATTGCCTTTTGGGCCAAATCCCTACCCATCTTTTCTAATTTGCCCATTTCTCATTTTCTTAATAACTGGGACTGTCTTTTGTTTCTTGCAGCCCAAACAAACAGACCAACACCATGGTGGTCCCCCCTCCCATAGGTTTCCTTAAGCTGAATGCAGATGGTTCCTCCTTAGGAAACCCTGGCCCCTTGGGCATAGGCGGAACAACTTCTGATTCTAATTTGACCATCTGGACCTTCTCAGAATACATTGGCCACCATGATTCTAGTTTCACAGAGGCAATGGCCCTTTTGGTTGGCCTAACATGGTTATTCGAGCTTGCACCAGCAGCACAAGGCATCATAGTGGAATTGGACTCTTTTAATACAGTATGCGGTGCCACACAGACACACCAGCCTCCCTGGAGGCTCTCAGCTATTTTTGAGCATATCGATTTCTTATGTAATTCCCTTCGTTAGGTGTCCTTCACCTATATCTATAGAGGGGCAAATTCAGAAGTTGATCGACTAGCCAGGGTAGGTGCAATTCGTGGCCTGTAAGCAATCATCTGGACGTGAGCTCGGTAAGTCTGCTGTCCTTCTCAGAAAGCTACCGAACTTGAAGTCTTTCTCTACTTTATATCTTCTCTCTCCTCTCTGCCCTCTTCTCATTCTCACCTCTTTACTCTCCTTTATCTTTCTCGTCCCCCTCTTCTCTAGCTTTGCTTCTTCAGTTGAATTCAGGAGGAAAAGAAAAAAAAAAACAAGCAGGAAGGTTTTTTCATGTTGGACTAGGTTGTGGCCTTTTCTGCCTGCAGGTCCCCTGTCCCTGTATCTTATGTAGCGCTCTCGCTACAAAGTCACTTCTTACCATGGTTGAATTTTTGCGTTGAGTCTGGCTTCTACTAGCCGCAATTTTGGCCTCCTCAACTGTTCAACGTTGGCTTAGTCTACTCAGTTGGGAAACCCTTAACAAGGCAAGTAACTCTTCACCTATAGCCCCTCAAACCCATTTCTCTCTCTTTCACCCTCTCTCTCCAACCAACCCACAAAACCTCCTCTTCTCTAACCCTACCACAACGCTTCATATCCCTGTATACACGTGTTCTTCACCCTCTCTCTCTCTCTCTTTTGCCTCCTCTTGATTTCTGTCGCCTTCTTTTTGAGAACACTCTCTGAACTTTATTTCCTTTTGCTCCCCTTCTCCTTCTTCCTCCTCTCGTTTCTTTCTTTCTACTCTTTGTTAGCTAACCAGAGATTGCTCTTTACAGCATACTCTCTCTTCTCCCCTCCTCTACTATCCTCCTCTCTCCCTTCTTCTCTTACATGAAGTCCGATGATTGCTTACTGCAATCAAGGCTATGTCACCCCATCGTATTCCTCCAAGCTCTTCACTCTCTCCTCTCTTTCTCCATAACTTTGTATCCTACTGGTGGCCGTCTTCAGACTATACCGAGTGGCTTATGGTAGTTTTTCTCCCTCGACGGCCACCTCTGCAGTGTGGTGGTTTTATAGGGCCAGTTCTAGATAGTTACGAAACAAAGGTGAAGGGCTATTGTGGGGTAAAACCTTATTGAAAGCCTCTCACCATTAGCTGGAGCCCCTTTTTGAGGACCATTATATTTCTGTTTATTCTCAATCTTTCACCTTCACTCTGCATGTTGAATGACTCGATAGCCCGGATAAAAACCGGTAACCGAACATAATTAAAATGAAAGTCTTTTATTGCTTGAAATAAAGCAAGTACGAAGTGGGGATGTTCGCTCCAAGGTCCGGTATAACTGGCCGTCTTAGAGCTCTGATTTATAGAACACTGGGGATGCCCCTACTCTTTAGGATGGGCGACGGTATTGAACTTGGCAGGGGTGACCCTTAAGCCAGTTGAAGAACCTCGCTTCCCAGAGCATCTAGAGTATACTTAAGACCTGCCTAACCCTCGCCCATAAGGCTAGGGACCAGAAGTGAAAGGTTATGATGTTTGAAGTTTTTGGAAGTTTGAGGTTTTTTGTGGGAATTATTATTATTACTATTTTTTTTTAATTTTGGACTTCCAAGGAGTTAGGTCTAGGAGTGACAAGTTCTTGAGAAGTTTTGGGTTCTTTTGGGACTTGAAGGGTATTTTAGGGATTTTGAAAAGATATGAGGGAAAATTGGGTAGTATGGGAGAGGCTTAGGGACAATTTGGAGAAAATGTATACTTTCTCTCTCTTAGGTTGGCTCTTAATCTTAATTGTCCAACCCTTTAGAATGTTAATAGGGTTTTTTATGGACATGGGAAAATATGGGTGGCATATCAAAATTGGGTGGGTAGAAAATAAAAAATAAAGGAGGGTGGAATATTTTAAAAGTAAATTCGGGCTAGGGCTGAAAATGACCAAAAAGGATGCCTAAACCTTGGAATTTTCAATGACTTGCCATTGAGGGGGTTTCCTTCATCCACCAACAAAGCCCATCAATTCGAACCATTTTTCTATTATTTGGACCCAAATTTGTTTCGCAAAATTCTGGAACACATTGACTGTGATCATTTTGCAACAAATTTGAGAGAAAATTGTACATGATTCGTCAAGTTTCGCTCATTTTGAGTTTTGGTTTTCCATTTTCGGCAAAAATTGCGTACTCATTTCTACACCTCGTGATTGCGCTCAAATTTGGCCGCTATTTGACGATCAAACGGTATATTCTTGTACAAGACTCCAAGGGCAATGTTTATCGAAAAATTCTGCTCAAGGTGATACTCAATTGGAGAGATATGACTCTTTTATTTTAACTATTTCTGGCAACTGTGGTCTCATAAATTTTGGTTAACTTTTAATTTGCCCCTATAATTGACTTTTGATCTTGAATTGCCATACATGGGTGCGTTCATGTTTGAGTTAGGTAGCTCCTTGCGAAATTTTGGCTTGAATTGCTGTACGAATTGTGAGATCTTGTTTTAAGAGTGAGCGGGGGTCATGGGAGATGATACACATTACTTGTTGCAAACCCCCAACTTTTTGGCTCGATTAGACCTTGATCCGAGTAGAGAAACCCATTGACCGATACATGGATCAAAAGCCCATGTAGCAAGGAGCACCATAGTAAAATTTAGGCTCGTTTGGATATAGGAATTGGGAGATATGGTCCCTGAATTTTTGCAAAAAATTTCATTGGTGGCAGTAAGTCCATGAAGATGATGAACCACATACATATATGGTATGTTCTTCTTTTCTCTGTGGTTTTCCTGTGGTGCACTAAAGATGGTGCCTGAAAAGGCACTTCTGGACATTAACTCTGGCTGAAATTTTTACCAATGGATTTTCTCGTCCTCACCTCGTTTTCTTTAAAATTTGAAGCTCTTTGGCCACTTATTTCTTGGGTTCCTTTTGTAAAGTTGGACCGATTTAGGTGGACCCTACCTATGGTTCAAGATGTTCAAGAGGCCATTTGTCCTCCTTCCCAAATCGGATTGGGCTCAATTTGGACTGTAGCCTTCTTATACTGATACCTTCCACCCATAAAGTTATAGGGGCATTTATATTTGTGTATCTTGAGGATGCTTTGTAAATTGGCTTTAGATCAATATTGTGAAAGGGACTGTTGGACTGTTGAGATTTTCCTAGACCATATCTAGGTCATCCAGCCTCGGATTGGCCGGGATTTTGGAGGGTAGCCTTGGGATACATTAGATTAAAGATTGAATTGTCAGATTACCTGTTTGTTCTAGTTTGACCAGATTTTGAGTGTGCCTCCTTTTGGATTGTCTGACTGCTAATTTTGGCACAATTGGGCTTAGATCTTTCTCATTTTTTGCAGGGAACTTTCTTTCATCATATTAAGGGGATTGTTCACCTTTTTATTTATTATGAGATTGCTTTTTACCCATTATTGCCATTTCCAGTGGTTCCGTCAGTATTTTGGTAGTATTTGCATTGGGAATTTATTTGGTTGGACCATGGTTATTGGGAGTGCCCCCACAGCTTGGAGCTCTTGCTCTCGAATCCAGCTTCCGCGTTCCATGACCAAGAACTCGACCGAAACCCGATTTATTTATTTCAAGATCTCACTCCCATTTATAGGGTACTCGATCGTATAAGCAAAGAATCTCATTCCCACCATCTCACAATGCACAATCTTGAAATTGTAGATCCTTTCCCGAATAAATAAGATCCTCGATCCTCGAATTTTAGGGGCGCGATTCTTGTGTTCCTAGAACTCTATCATTTATTTCAAAGACAATAAATATTTTGTAATTTTGAATAAAAATAGTTTACCAATTTATTACTTCTTAGAAGAAATTTCTTAAATAAATTGAACTTTTATAATAAAATAAGTGTAGTTTAAGCAAATTTTTCATGTTGCATTCCAACCCAAAATGCTGGTAATGCACTTCCCAAATTTCTTCCAAATGTAGCCAAACAATAACAATACATTCCTAGGTTGCATCAAGGTGCTACCCAAACAACAACATTCCATTTTTAGGTAATATATTACTCCAGTAATGTATTACGCTTGTAATTTATTTTATGGACAATATATTTCTTGGTACCTAAACTATCAATGTGACGCTCATATGCATATCATGTATGAGATTTTGAACAATACTAACATAAAACGTTTCAAAAATATAATTGTGTAAAGCATTGAAGGAATTATTTCATACAAGATTAATGAAATTTGATTAATCCATGGACATCTAGGGTTAGCGCTATGGGCCATTGCTACATATGACAATGAGTTCTTGAATAAACCAGAACGAGATCCCGTTTATATGGAACGGGTTGTTGTGCCTAGTGGGAACACGAATCCATGTGTAATGGGGTTGGGTTCTTAGTACAAGGGTAGTTCTCTGGTGGGAGCGCGGACCAATCATGCTAGGAACACGATCTGTCCTTGAATGGAGTTCAATCCTTTCCAAATAGGAACGTGATCAACTTCAAATGGAATCTAGTTCCTATTCCGGATGGGAGCGCAATCCTATTGCATATGAAAACACGATCCTATTGTATATGGACCGTGTCCCCATTAAGTTAGGATCTAGATCCCGTTGTGTTGGGCACACTCTCCGTCTTGATATGGGATCTCGTTCCGTTGCATTTACCCTCACCGTAACTCGCTCCTCGAGAGCCAGAGCTTTGGGCATTTTTTGGTATTTCTTTACCGTCAATCTTAACTACTTCATTGTCTCTACTCTTATTATTACTAAACTTGTATTTTCCTGGATTGTCACAAAAGCTATACTTAATACTGTAAGATAAAGTAAAAAATTACAAAATCTATACATAATACAATAAAATATTCCCTATCAGGAAAAAATAAAACTATGTTGGGAGCTGCGGCCTCTTCCTGGCCTAGCTCAGTAAATGCTATTCTGATTTTTACATTTCAGAATGGCCTTTCCTGCCACCTTGCGTTCTTGGTAGATAAGGGAATGGAGAGGTCTGACATACGGGCTTTGAAATAAGTTTGGGCGGCTTGAAAAATTGAACAATAATGTGGTTGTCTTCAAGGGCCTCACCAAATATGCGGAGTTGGCTTTGTGTTTACAACTTGCTATCATGTGAAAGAAAGCACTCTGGTGGCTTTTAACCCTAGACCAGTAATGCTAGAAATTCGCTTCTTATATCATGACTGGAATCTCAGTTTAGCCTTAGTTCTCCTATCTTGTTAAGCTTAGGTTAGGTCCCTAGCTTCTTCAGGTCATCCAAGTCTCCAATGTCTCTCAAGATTGACTCATTCGACGAACTGAAGTTTTCATGCTAATTTTTTGCTCCAGTGACTAAGCAAGTATTTGGAAGATTCAAATTTTAAATCTTGGAGCACTTAGAAGGAGGATCACCATTAGGGAAGAGATTCCGGTGTGTGGCTTTTTTGGCCACAACATCTTGAAGTAGAAGGGCTTGTTCCCAATAGGCATTAGTAGGATATCTTAAAGGATGGATTGTGGTCTGAGGTCAGTTTTGGAAGGGTGAAGGATTGGGGTTTTGGGACCTTCTCCTCCCTTTTAGGGGAAAGTGGCAACCTATCAATTTTGGAAGGAGTAGGGTTGGAGGAGTAGTCCTACTAGGTGCACTCAACACCATTGATTGGGATATCAAGGAGATTGTTCTTGAAAATGAAGTTGGAGAAGTCAGACATACTAGTAGTGATCACTTCAAACCTTTTCTAAGGACCAGTTGGTAATGTTGAAATCCCGTCCTAAAGCCCATAGCTTGGGGTCAAAGGATTCAATCTTGTCCTAGAGTCATCGCGTGGTTTAGTTGTCTTTGGACCGTAGATTGCCGAGGGATTCTATCGGAAGTTTCGTGTTCTCTAGCCAGAAATGAAGACACTAAGATGGAAGCTAATTTGAAGCAAGTAGGTGGTGGAGTGCTGGGTCCCAAATGACTAGGATTCCACTTGATGCCTGCCAATGGTAGGGTTACATGCCTCATACTTGGGGAATTGCTGGAAGGGGGATGGAACTTTGTCTTTACAATGGCGAGGACCTCTGAGACATAGTCTCCGAGTATGTCAAGATAATATTTTTTCTAAAGAGATCTCCCGGGGCCCTTATATTCCAAACAATATTTCATTTCTGGACATTGGAGGATGTGGTGAATGCTTAGGATATATGCTATTCGACTGGGAATAGCCAAGAAGGGGGTTTTTTGATATCCTCCTTTTATAGTTTACTCCATCGAACACAGTTTGGCATTCTCGTTTGCCTTACCCCTAGGGGCACCATTGTTTCGCCAAACACTGCTAATGTCAGTTGGGGTTCATCATTCTAGAAGCCCATTGCCCTTGGAAATTTTCATTTGTTGGATTTGCAAAACACAACTTGTTTTCTATATAGACACGTGAGTCCATAGATCAGGTGAAAGTGACGCATGTCTCCACATCGTATGACATGCGTGTACAATTTATAAGGCACATTGGTGTCATTTTTTATGATTTGGACACATGTCTTTGTTTGGATCTACATGTTTAATTTCACATATTTATACAATGATCAAGCAATTGGTCCCCCCCCTTGCTGGGCCTTACAAAGATTGATTTCGATGGGTGCTCGTTGGGTAACCTGGGCCGGAAGGAGTGGGTGGTGTCTTTTGCGATCACCAAGGCAACTTACTTGCTTCATTTTCCAAGAATATTGGTCATGCGGACTACTAATTCACTGAGTCAATGACACTCCTCATTGGCCTCAAGCTCTTCGACCCCTCGTGTCCTCTACCTCTCATAGTGGAGGGAGATGCACAAAATATTATCTCTTGGGCTGTGGGTTCTATGTCTTGCCCCTCGTACTTGGCTTTGATTTATGATGAGATAAATTACATTTGCAACGATATGGCCGTCTCATGGACGCATACCTGACGGGAGTCCAACGCCCTAGCGGATCAATTGGCTAAAGATGGAGCGTCATCCACTAGCTCGGGTCCTTGGAAGACTGTTTTTTGGTTTCCTTTTTCCATCCTACTTGTAATGGATAGATATATTAGTCCTCTTTTGGTTTCCGCCTTTACTACTTTGGGGTTTCTGGCTTTTAGGCCCCAACCATTTTTTGTATAGGGCTACCCCCCGGGGGGTAGTCCATTCTTTTGGTGAGAGGCCCATCTTGTGGAACCCCTCTGCTTACCCATGTACTTATTACTTTTCAATACAAGAATTAACTTTATAAAAAAAAAAGAGGATCAAGTCAATGCCCCCTCTCGTTTTATTATCATACACCTTAGCTTATTGCCAATGCCATGGTTAGAGTACTCCAATTTACTACAACAATAGAATTTAGTAATATTATAAATTGCTTACTATGATATTAAACTGTAGTTTCTTAACACTATAATTCTAGTAAACCACGACCATAGATTAACATATTCTAAAGAAATAAATCTATAAGACCAAGGAGAGGAGCAACAGTTCAATTAATAGTATAGCTCTTGGAGAGATCCTACAAGCATGTAGACTGAAATCCCATTTTATAGGGAGCGAGATCCCTATTTCTCTAAACCCAGCTCCTTCTATGATCCCTTAGAGAAACCGCAAGATCGAGTTCCTATGGTGGGACCGTGGCCTTAACCTCAAGGTTCTTGCAACTATGTGCGATCGTATTGATGTAGGAATCTGAATTCCAGTTGGGTTGAAACTCGATTCCCTGGAGGTTGGTATATTGATTGCACGTGGATTGAACCTCAATTCCAAACTGGTATAATCTCGATTCCAATTGAGTTGAAATTCGATTCGAAAGAAGTAGGAATCTCGATTCCATTTGGGTTGGAACTCGATTTTGATTTCGATAAAGTAGGTTAATCTTGTTTCTTGGAATTCCCCATGTATGGACAACGATTTGGCGATAAGAATCTTTCAACCACCTGTGATTCTGGGATTCCAATTCCAAAATTGATTAGGAATCTCAGTCATTTCCAACAACTATGTTTAAACACAAAAGTGTAAATTGCACAATGGTAGACCTTATCTTTTTAAGTCAAGCGGTCTAGGTTTCAATTCTTAGAAGCACTGTTTTTGGCTCTCGGGAAAGGATACCTCGTGTGAGAAATATAGACAAAACTTGTTTGTAGTGCTGATATTTGTGACATGCGTATCATCAAGTCTGACATGTATGGACGATGTGTCCCACTTATATTGGGAGTGTCAATGTTTGTCAAGTGTCGACATGTGACACTGAACCAAAAGCAAGGTTTCTAACACTCATACTGTGTTCGGCAAATATAGGTGGGTTAGTTGGATTTTTCGAATATCGTTCAGACATGGATTCTTGTATCCGTGTCCCTGTAACATAGTTTGGTTGAGAAATGGTCATTCTTCTCATAGTTTCCAAATTTTTTAGTCCACTCTGAAGCTGGGGATAAACATTTCCTCTAAATGTCAAGGTTCTCGAATTCAACAACGTTTCTCCAAAATCGAGGCACAAGATATTACCCTCTACTAGTCTCACATATTAACCCTAGATACAATTAACGCATTAGCGACAATGTTACATGGATACCGGCATGAGTGTCAATATCTAGTATGTATTGGGGTGTCTAGTACGTGGGGCCAAAAAGCTAGTAACTGTTTGATACGTCTATACAGTAAACTGATTTATAGTTTATATAATATAAGTATAGATATTTAGACATCTGCTTTATAGTTTTCGCTTTGTTAGATTGGACCACTTCTTATACTCAACGTGTAAAGTTCCATCCCCTTGGATTGGATTTTGTGATTTGTATATTGAATACCATTTTATAATATATATAACGGGTTTTTATATATCTTTTATGCATAGCTATGACTCACAAGTTGGTATGACTACGCTATATTCTTGCATCACGTTTGAGGTTCAAACACGAGCTATGATTTTTATCACAACATGCATTTATGTTAATAGAAAAGGCTTGAGCTCTTAAAAACAGAAATTTTGAGGATTGGAACCTTGGACCTTACAAAGTGGAACTAGAACATTTATGCGTCCACATGGGCTTTATGACTTTATGATAGAAATGGATGACACTTTAATAAAAATTGTCAGTACATATTCGAAAGGTGATGATGTCTCAGACACGTATGGTCAAGTGTCGGCCATGCGTCTGTGTGTGTTGACACACGACACCAAGCCACAGGCAACGTGTCTAGGTAACATTGTTTTAGAGGATGATATTGCTGAACTAGACTAATGGTTGTGAAGAAAAATTACATCATACCCTATATGTGTTGGGAAGGGAATTTGATCCTCAACATTGATTTTTGAATCCAATTTCTCCTAGAAATCCCAAACAACTCAAGAAATATCACTTCGCCCTGTATTGTATGGCCTGGAATATCTCCTTGGGAGACTTATCCTCCTAGAAACTTATGCTCCAATCTACTCTTTTGCTGCCACGCTTTACATGTGCATTTGGCATCCCTATTCATATTCATACGGTACTGATCTAATGTTTGATTATTCTCTTTGGATACTGAAAAATATAAAATTTTGCTTGTACTTTTCCATTCCTTTCCTTTAAGTGTTGCATAACCTTTTCTTCATATGTCCTTGTACCCTTTGGCTTGATCACTAGAAATGTTTTGGTCTGCATTCATTAACTTGTTTAGTTCTTCAAATCGTAATGATATCTCAACTTTATTGGTAGGCACCCAGACTAAACCTTTCTTTCTTCTTACTGAACATTTTTTTGATGAACAATAGTTCAACAGAAGCAACATCACCAAGGAGATCTCGATCCGCAATTTTCTGATGGTCATAGAAATTAGATAATCAGATGATAACCTAGTCGACCTTTTATCGTCACTAACCAATAAGATTCCTCAGTGAACCAACAGAAACGTTTTCCCATCAATCTGCGTTTAGGTGTCAAATCCATGTACTACTGCGACCCTACTCCCATGGTCAGCAATAATTCAGAAGTACGTATTGTTATCTAGATTACCTGCGAAATGTTAATTTTGCCTAAAGTAGATACTGTCATGATTGGTGAGGTATGGAGACATGGTAATTTTATGGCATGTGGCATTAATAGATTATCCCTTTGTGAACATAGTGGCCAGTGTTGCTTGTCCCAAGAAATAGTGGTTTTTGGTTAGTTTGGTTGAAAGTTGTTGAGGTATAGGCCTGGAAGCATGATTCTTGGGGTGTGTAACCGCTATGATCGTTCATGTTTTATTCGCTCTTCAAATTTCAGTTCTCCTTATACTTGTTGAATACTAGATGTTCATGAACTGCCTCATGTGAACTCTCCCACAGGATGTGATGAGTGTACTCCGTATGACCCTAATGCTTTTCTTACTCCGTCTCATAGGTGTTGGGTTCAAGAGGGGGAATGATACTGGGATTGGGATCGGGAGCGAGGGATCGTGAAATGCTAGAAGATCCCTATGGTTGGGAACTCTATTTGTACAATGCATATCAGGGATCGAGATTCCAACCTTTTGGGGATCTTGATTCTGACCTTTTGGGATCTTGATTCCAACTCTTTGGGGATCTTGTTATCAAACCTTAAAGTGTATGACAATCTCAGATTATGTGTACTCTTTGAAGTAGGGATCTCATTATTGATAACAAGCAAGCAATAGATGTGTTGCTAGTTGGCTATAAACAAAGAAAATCAGCAGTTTGGTTGTTGTCTTAGTCTTTAAGGTTGGGATTGAGATCCCTAACAACGGGAATCGGGATCCCTATCAGTGGGGTTCTAGATCCCAAAATTTAAAAATCGAGATCCCTAAGTGATCCGTTCCGGGAGTGATTGAATCGCGATTCTAGAAGGGATCACCTACCAAAGTAGGAGATCCCGATAACTACGCTTCGTCTGTAGATTTCCTTCCATAAGTATAGCAGAAAGTAATGATCGTCAAACTCATAAGTACATTTAACATTTTACTTGCCCACAAGGATGTAGAATCTGTGGCCTCAATGAGGTTCAAACTGATAGCTTTCCAAAGGCTAGAGATCTGTCAACTCAAATACACTTACTTTTGTTATGTGCAGTTAGCTCGGCATATGTTGAGCTCCTTGAGTAGCACAATTAGCCACGTTCTTCGGGCTTCTAAAACTTGAATGAGTGGAACTCACGAGTTTTTCAAGCATTTTTCTGAGAGCATGGACTTTCTTGAGGTGTCCAAAAACTTTTTACGGAATCAGGTCATGGAAGGTATCTGGAAATTAAAACACGAAACATCAGTGTTTGGGATTTCTTTCTAAATGTCTCCATTTTCTGCTTTTCTGATCTTGGAATTTGCTGTATGCAGCTCATGAATTGAACAATGTAGCAAGTACTCTTAGCATATCATACTATTTTTGTTCCCTTTCAAGTTCTTTCTTTGCAGTACGTTATGGTAATAAGCTGTTTTCTATGTCAAGTGCTACTAATTTCAACTAATTTCTTAATGGAGAGTTCTCCTTTGTACTAACACTCTGGGTAATTTTTTTTATAACCATCACTTTTCAGATTTGTATGGTGATTGATTTGACAAATACTGCTCGGTACTATGACCCATCAGATTGGAAGAAGCAAGGTATTAAATATTGCAAGGTGAGATTGCAAATTGTATCATAATTAGTTAGTTTGTTTTGCCCTTAATTTTTTATTTTTCATTATTTTTAAAATATTTTCATTCAAACTTTACAATTTGCTATAGATAGCTTGCAAGGGACGAGATGCTGTACCTGACAACGTTTCTGTCAATTGTTTTGTCCATGAGGTGAGTTTTTTAAGCAAACCATTTATTATTGTACAAATCAATTTAACTGGCTGTCTGTATGTTATTTTCCAGGGCTGGGCTATTCTTTGATGTTTTGTTCTCCATATAGTAGCTCTTAATAGTGGCTAGATTCAATTATACTGCATGCCAATATGTTTTGATTTATACTATTTAGTAGATCCATGAAATAAAAAGGCATTCAAAATTTACTTTTATGTTGGTTGATTTTCTGCAACAGATGAATCTGCTTATGGCTAAAATGAATTTCTTGGTTGAGATTGTCATCTATCAAATTGAATATACCTGAAAAGGGTTTTTTTCTTTTCAATTAGATCTTCTAATCCGTAGTAGATTCTATTAAAAGTTCACTCACAATATTTTCGTGCAGAGATTCTTGTCTGATTCTCCATGTTTATTTATTTATTTTATATCTGAGGTCGTTATTGATGATTGGATATTGATGTGTGAAGGCAATTCCCTTGACTTAGCTCTCTTTGAGCTTAACAGGAAGCTGTTACTGGAATAGCAGTATTGAAGGTTTTGTGGCTTGATAGGCATCTTGGAGCTTCCAGTTAATGTTTTCATGGTTGATATGGTGATATCCCTTAGAAAGCAAATAGTTTATGTTGGTAGAGGTTGCCATGGAGGAATGCTAGACTTTTGGATTTTTTTGCTTTCTTTTTTTCTTGGGGGAGGAGGGGGGGGTAGTCTTTTGAGTTTGGCCTTGAACTTATCCAGCACACTTGTTCTGATAATGCAAGGATGACGCAAAACATGACATCATCAGTGACGTAGGTCAATATGTAAGCGCTGATGTCATCACTAACACCTCACTGGCCACAATAAATGCCACCAGGATGACTCATCGATTGCATTAATGGAGATCAGGACACATCATCAGGTTGACTTTATGGTACCCTGACACCTCAACCACCGCAATCAATGCTACTTGGACACCACATCTCATTTTCCTGGACACGTCACTACTTTTTGCAGGCCATGCCAGTACCTTTGTACCCTCCACATTAATCGTGCAACCAGCCCATTTATTGTGGAATTTAAACAGTTAGTAAACTTTTGGAGTTCGCCTTCTATAAATAGGGGCTCAGTTCTTTTGTTTTAAGTATCAAAAATCAGAGCTTCACTTTGAGTTCGAGCCTTAGGGTTTTAGTTTTAATTTTCTGTTTTGCTATATAAGCTTTGTATTCAGTTCCTCTGCTTCTTCATTTTCTTCTGCATGACTTGTCTTGTCCAAATTCTCCTTCTTTCTCATCTTCATATCTCTTTCGAAACTGGGCTTGTTTCCTAATATATGGTTTTTCTATGCCTGATCTAATTCTTCATAATATTGTTTGGAATATCAGGGTTTCTAAAAATGCTAGAAACTTGTTTAGTTTCTACAGGGAAGTTTTGATGAAAGTCTTTTTGTAATTTCAAAACTTTTTCGTAAGAAAAGATTTTCTGTATTTTGGGTTTGAGCAATTTGGTTATTCACTCGAAACCAATCGTTGTCCTCATTGTTTTTGAGTTGGCGCTTCCTTTGTCGATTGATCCTTGTTTAGGATAGACTGATCCTTGTTTAGGATTTCCTCTGTCGACTGATCCTTGTTTAGAATTTTGTCTCTGTCTGTTGATAAATCATTGATTAGGATTGTCTCTCTGTCCATCCTGCCTGCTCAGAACGTTAGCTAATACATTGTTAGAACCGTTGATGAACTCAGCAGTGAAGTTGTATATCTGTAAAAAGTTCATACATCTTGTGTGTCGAGGGTTTCCACCCACTTTTTATTGGACAGAAAGTCTTTGATAGCTTTGTTATCTGTTTTGATAACAAAATTATTTGGCGCAAGGTATATGTGAAAGGTTTTTACTCCACGTATAACTGCCAGTAATTCTTTTTCGTAGTTAATTTAATTCCTTTCGTTTGGTTTAAACTTACTGGAACTATATCCACACACGGGCTCTTTTCCTTCAATAACAACCTTTAAGATGGCTCCCCAAATTTCATCTGAGGCGTTGGTCTCAAGAATTAGTTCATCTCCTTGTTTAGGAAAATAAATCGAAGGAATATTTTTCAATTCTTCTTTGATACGTTTGATAGTGTTTGTGTCATCCGTATTCCAAGAAAATTCTGTATCCTTTTTCTATTTTTCCAAAAGAGGTCTCTCCTTTTTAGAAAAGTTTGGAATAAAATTTTTCCCATAGTTAAGGATACCTAGAAGCTCTGCAGATGTTTTTTGTCTACTAGCTCATTCGGAAAATTCCAAATTTTAGAAATGACATGTTCCTAGAGTCTTGTACCTCTTTGGTCTAAGATGATGCGTAGAAATTCGATTGAGGATTTCTCAATCTCCATTTTCTTGGGATTTAAAATGATTCCATGCTCAATAAATTTTTTTGGAAATTATTTTGAGATGATTTTGGTGTTCCTCTATGATTTTAGAAAACATTAAAATGTCATCTATGTATACAACACAAAAGTCTTCTCAATCTAAAAAATACCATTCATCCATCTTTGAAATATTTGCGGTGCTTTGCAGAGTCCGAATGGCTTTACTTTCCATTGGTAATGGCTGTATGGAGCACTATAAGCGGTTAGTGGTCTGGATTCTTTTGTTAGCACGATTTGCCAGAATCCCGACTTGCAGTCAAGTTTACTGAAATATTTTGCTCCTTTGGTTTGATGTATTAATACATCTTTTTTGGGTATAAAATATCCATCAAACCCAATGTTTTGGTTAAGCCTTTGATAGTTGACTATCATCCTGGCTTTACCTCTTTTTTCTTCATTATGGTTTCTTACCATGAATGCAGGATTAGAATGAGGACTTCTTGTTGGTTCAATCAAGTCTTTTTCTAGTAGTTCTTTTAACTGAATAACAAACTTGTCTATATACTTTTTGAGATAGACCATGGGTTTTACTCTGATGATCCTGTTTGGATCAGAGAGTTTTACGCTACAATATCTTGGACTTTTGGACCATAATTTCAATGGGTTTTCAGAGAAATTAGGTTCAAGCATTTTGTAAATCCAATGGGTAGCATCTAACTCTTTAAAAAAGTTATTTTTGATTTTTTGAAATTTTTGTATGGTTTCTCCCCGTTTTTGAGGTGAGAATCCAAACTGACATCTATACTTATGTTTTATAAGTATAGGTATATCAACTTTTTCTCCTTTTTGAGTTAAAGTTATTTTGTCTTAAAAAATTTCAATTGGGTAATAATTTTGCAAAAAGTTGTTTCCCAAAATAAAATCTCCATGCATAAATGGAAAACATAGTATCTTTGGGATGGAAAATTTTATTTCCTAGCCAGATAGCAATGTTTTTGGCTTTATACTCTATGAGAGTGTTGTTCCCATCAATGCCGGTTGCATGTAATGGGCTTTTCCCATTTTTCTAATGGTAGTGCTGTTGGGCAACAGGCCCATGTGGTAGCTCCTGTGTCAACCAGAATATCAAGGCGATATGGTTTATAACCTTGAAAATTAAATTCATCCAAAACAAACAAATATTTTTTCCTGTTTGGGTTATGGGAGAAGATTATTTCTTCCACATCTTGAAGTTCAACTTTTGAAAAGAAAAACAGTGTTCTGAAGTTCTTCTTTTTCTTCATCTTTTGTATTACTGGTGTTTCCAGTTTCAAAAGTGCTTCACTGTCTGGGAAAAATTGGTATTGAGATGTTTTTGAGACCAATTGGTTTCTTTCTAAAGATAAATCTTTTGGTTCAGAAAATCGTGGTGCAGGACTGTTTGATATTGATTGACTCAAACTTTTGGTTAAAGTTCTCAGGTCAGAAAAATAAATTTTTTTTCCAGATGCTTGAAAGGTTAGTGGCTGTAAATCATGGTTGTAATTTTCTTCAGAAAAGCTATCAACCAACCAATTTTTGGGAATTTCTAAATCCTTCCAGTTGTTAAACTGGGGCTGGATTTCGTTATCAAAATTTCGTGGTTTGAAGATTTCAACAAATCTGTTATCAATATTTTTTGTTGAAGTTTTAGTTTCGCGTGTAAGTTTATGGATGGCTTTCCACTCTATTGCAAGGTCGAAACTGTTCTTTATACCATTGCTTTTGGTCTGAATCAAAATTCTCACACTATCCTGGATGTTTTTATCATGGATAGAAATGAAATAATTTGGTTTTATTTTAAACCAATTTTTTCCAGTGACAAGATTAGATTGAATGCCTCCTTTTATTGCTTTACTAGGGTTATTGAATCTTTTGTCTAAAACAACAAGGATTGGTGTATCAATTCCTTGTCTGAAAAGTGCAGTGATTTCAATCAAAATGACGCCTATGTGCATGTATCTCGGCCTTAGAAATTTTTTGATCATTTTGGAAATCTTGTTTTTATCAAAAATAGGAATTTCGACAGATCCATTTTCAGTTGCTCTTGCACTGGTATTTCCACTGAAGCGCTCAAAATGTTAGATATTCCGAAATTGGAACCTCGACATCTTGTAGATTTCTTCCCTTTTGAGATTTTTCAATTTCTCAATTTTTTCTTCATCGATGAAGAATCCTTCTTGAATTACATCACCGAGTTTTAAAACTTGTTAAGAAATTTCAGAATTGTTTTTTGAGTTTTCTTCTAAATGCATCATGAAAACATATTCTCTTCTTCCTCTGACTCGCTGTCAGATTCAGAGACTACTTCAAATTCAATTTCATCTTCAGAGATTTCTTCTCCAAAGCAGATTTCAAAATTGTTTACATCAAGCTTTTTGATCATCTTTTTGTCATTTTTCCCTTTTTGGGGACAATTAGGTGCTATGTGACCTTCTACTTTGCAGATGTAGCAACGACATGATTTCTTTGGTTTGCTGTTATTTTTGTTAACAACGTACTTCTTATTGAATTTCTTACCCTTTTTCCACTTTTTCTAACGAAATTTTTTATTTTTGAAAAATTTCTTTTTCTTTCCTTTTGCATCACACCCAAATTCTAAATTGTTTTTTTAGAAGTTTGGTGCAGTCATCTATGCTAAGTCCTTTTTTGACTTGTTTGGCTGCTTTTATCTCGATGCAATGGTTTTTTATTATCGAGAACACAAATCTGATCCTATTTCCAAGAGTATCTACTGATGTGTTATCAGTAACATACTTGTCATATTTTTCGGTGCAAATTTCATCCCATGGAAACGGTAATTTGTTAACAAACTGTTTTTTCCAAAAATCAGATTTGTTTTCATCCAACATTTGGTACCATTTTTGAAATTCTTTGGCAAAGGGTTCAAAACTTTGGATTTTGCAAAGTTTTAGCTTGGTGAGTGAATAATCCGAGTCTTATTTTAGATTCAGATCAAAAGCAGTGCCACAAAATTCTTCTCTTAGAAGTTTTGTTACTTCTTTCAAAACATCTTCTTTTTTCTTATCAAAGAGTTGTGCTTTTGTAAGTTTTCCTTTTAGTGAATCCTCCCACTTTTGAAGGAACTGTAAAACATCACTTTGCAGTGTGCTCACAATAGGGTCGAAAAATTTATCAGTGGTCCATGCATGATTGTGTGCTATAACAATAGTCATGGACTGTGCGCATTCACTAATAACTTGATTGTATTCAGAGCAGGGAACATTTTTGATATCTAAGTACGTTCCAGATAATGAAACATGTTGTTTGTTTAGATCTTCTTGTCTATTATTTACAGTGGGAATTGGTTTTTCAGAGGCTAGATGTTTGAGGTTTTTTCTCAGTAGTCTGACAGAAGTCTTCTTTGTTAGATGCCTCTTCTTCTTTTTGACAATTTTGAAAATTTTCTTTTTGAAAACTTCTTTGATAGTCTTCCCATTCTTGGGCTGAATCCCTTTGGGTTTCGGGGTCAGAATCCAAGTGATCTTGCTCTTCAACCTTTCTTTTTCCTTTTGGTTCTGAAGTTGGTTTTTCAGCTTTTTCTTCTGAATCTAATTCTGTATTTGACTCGATTTTACTTTGAAAACCGAAAAAGACTCATCTGCATCTATGTTTAAGATGAGATGGTAATTGTTTTTGATCATGAGTTTTTCATTTTCAAAAAACAATTCTTGCATACTTTTTTGATGCTTAGATCTCTCTTTAAAATCAGTTTCTTTGATATACCGGGATTTCCAATATTCAAGGATGTCCTTTATAGCTTTGAAATCATTATACTCTTCTTCTAGAGTTAGGATTTCAGTCCCAAAGTAGAGTGACGTACGTGGTTCATAAGCCTCTTTGAAAAAATTATTTTCATTTAAAAACTGTTCAAAATTTTTTAGTAAAATTTTTGACTCAAGGTTTAGGTCTATACTATTATAGTTCCTAGATTATCTATTTTAGTTTCTACCTTAGAATCTTTTTTGAAATTTTTTGTTGATTTTTTGAAATATTTTTAAACCAGTGATTGCAAAAATCAAAAAGTCCATTAACACTCCTACTAAGATTTGAAATATCTTTTTCTTCGTTTTTATCTGAATGATATAAATGCTCAAAATTATTTTGATCTAATTTATTTTCTTTAGCTAAGCAGTCTATTTCTCCCATGTTGTTTTTCTTGGCACCTAAGGACCTTCTGTGATAAAAAGTTTCTTTTGAATTAAAACGGCCTAAACGCACTCCAGGCTAAACGGCCTTACAGTTCGAGAAACCACACACAGTCGTATGGGTTTTAGAAAAACGTAAAGAAATAAAATTCGCCTTGCTTAAAAAATAATTTAAATCAAATTAAAACTGAATATAAACATCATAAAGATAAATAAAAGCAAAGAAATTTAAATCTTACCAGAAGAGCTGGCAAACTTCACTTCATATATTTTAACTGCAACTACAAGCTCTGAGCATAAGGCTTGATAACTGATACCAGTTGCAATAGTTGCATGATTCTTTAAGTTTTTTTACAATTGCAAGCCCCTCTTTTTTCTTTTATGTTTTTCTATTAGAGACCTTAGGTTAAGATTCTTCTGATTTGCGTGTTAAAGCCATGGAATTTTGTCGAGGGGTTAGATCCTTGAGGTTGAGGCTGCATTTGAGAAGTCATCTGTTACAATCACCTATTGTCATTACAGTTCAAAGTCAACCTTGGATGTCGATTTTCCCTTGCAAACCTTCACCGCCTGCCCTATGCACATAAAAAGGAAACTTCGACACATAAGGTTATTGTGGGGTTCTTAATGGATTATAATAATATGAAATTATGAAAGAAATAAGGGGTCAAAATATTAATGATATTCTTATAAAGATGGTGCACATTCTTGATGATGGAAAAGTTGTTTTCTCACTCGGAAGAGATTGAACTTGCTGGCTGAAGGATTTGCTATGGATTTCTTTTTGATTTCTTTGACTTCCAAATAGGTATTTGTCTTTCTTCATGTTTTTCATAATATAGGGGGATTAAAATTCAGCCTTGAATTCACTTTGAATACATATATCTCCGATGTGGAATGAAAATTAATGATTCTATGTCTACAATCACCCCTATTTATTGTGTACATGAGATCCTTAGGAAGGCCTGAATTTAAATGCTGGAACTAAGGGTATCATTCCTGCTCCCAAACTTTTTGCACACTGATTAAATGATTTATTTCGTAAAATCTCCTAATTCGCTGCCAGACATCGCCTAGCCATTTCTTATAACTACTCAATGGAATATGAGATGTTGACTTGATAATATCCATGGCACATGGTTGGCAAATAATTTACCAAGCAGTCCTAGCTAATGTCGCTTGGCAATCAATCACTAAACGATTCTTTTTGGAAAAAGTCTGTCGTCCATTCTACTCTTGAGAATATGCCCTAGGCATTTATGATAATTTTTTTTCTTTGACGTGTTAACACTGGCAATGGAGTTTGGGACGTTCTGTTGAGGCACCTGCCCCCCAACCACCGATGCCCTGAATCTTGGACCCCGATTGGTGAATCTTGTTGGTTCATTATTTCCTTTTGGTGGTGAACCCATGGAACCTTAGTTAGTGCCCATGTTGATCCTAGTAAGTACCTATGTGGTGGGTTGGTCGCAATCTTAATTTGTTAGCAGCAGGTTCTCACTTCACTTGCTTGCTTGCTCATAGACAACTATTTTTCTTTGGACTACCAGGGTGGGGATAAATTTTTATTTATGCTCTTCAGGTCAAGGTGATTGTTCTAATGTGATAGGTAGTTCAAAGGACATCCTGTGTACCCATGGTATATGAAACGTTGTTCTTCTTCTGATAAATTTTTATTTATGCTCTTCTGATCAAGGTGATTGATCTAATGTGATTGGTAGTTCAAAGGATATATATCCTGTGTACCCATGGTTTATGAAACTTTTGTTCTTGAAGATAATCTTTCGACTGCTAAGTTAGGTTTGTTAACTTTAATATTGAATGCTGGCATACCAATGTAGTCTTTGTGATATGTTGGCTGGACCTCGATGACTTGTTAGATTTTAACTCACTGGTTTTGGGCTGTTTTGTCCTTCTATGAGTTTTGAAGTCTTGAATATTCCCTTTGCTATCATTGTTGACATGACTAAATGCAGTATTATCGATTGTGATGTCTATATAAGGTGGTAAGTTTCTCATGCTTTGGATATGAATGTCTCGTTGCGTTTTAGCTACCTATTACGAGTAGCAGTACTGTAGAAGGCTCTTCAGTTCTTTTCGTTAATACGTTCTATGATGACTATAGGTTCAATATTTAATTGTAATATAAATTTTACAGGACTTTTGCCAACCTTCTGTTCGATCTTTTCTTTTTCCTATTTATTGGAAGTAAGAAATAGAAGAAATCGATGAAGATACTGGTTGGTGACGATTCTGTTACTGCTGTTTGAATATAATGGATATAATCTTACTTTGATTAACTTTCATAATTAGATGTTGTTATCTTCCTGTTTCTTCTAGTAAAGTACTTTCATACCTTTCGATTTGTATGATGGATTCTGTAATATCACTTCATCGATAATGAAGTTCACATTTTATGTTTAGGTACTACAATTTATGGAGCGCCACAAGGGGAGCAATAGGAAGTGTGCTCTTGTTCATTGTACTCATGGTTACAATCGGACAGGGTTCATGATTGTTAATTACCTTGTTCGGTCACATGGATATTCAGTTACAGATGTATGTCTCATTGGCAAGTCATTTGTTTTTTGTGTTGCAAAATTATGCACCTGCT
Source organism: Amborella trichopoda (assembly GCF_054954075.1). Classification (NCBI taxonomy): domain Eukaryota; kingdom Viridiplantae; phylum Streptophyta; class Magnoliopsida; order Amborellales; family Amborellaceae; genus Amborella; species Amborella trichopoda. Next base: position 22,912,742 of record NC_142344.1, read on the forward strand.
ACTGATTTTCCTCTGTCTGGCTTTTAGATTTATAAATCTAACCATACTTCGTTCTTTGCTTGGTAGGCACTGGATGTTTTTGCTGATGCACGCCCTCCTGGAATATATAAACCAGACTATATTGATGCCTTGTTCTCATTTTATCATGAAAGAAGGCCTAAAATATTGACATGCCCTCCAACACCAGAGTGGAAAAGGCCTTCTGAGCTTGATCTTAATGGTGAAGCAGTGTCCGACAGGGAGGACGATGGTGTGAAAGTATGTATTGAAACTACTATCATTTACCTGTATGAATTTCCATCGTCTACATTTCGTTGTAACCACTTTTTCCAGTCACCGGTCTTTGATTTGTATGCATGATTTGGCTTTGTGTGATGGTAGAGCATGAGTTTTAAATTCTTTGATATATTCTAGTAAGTTACTGTAGGAAGGTGAATGGTTCTTTTACTAAGAATAACTAGTCATCAATGCAAGGTTCCCTATTCTTTAGAGTCAACAGTGGCCGCTCTTTCCCATGATTGGGTGTATTTGTTACACTTAAATTACGGACTTGGTATTAAAAACATGTTCTGCATGCGGAAGCCTGAACAAGTAGCAGCGTTCTCATTATTTAGCTCGGCACTTGAGGCCAAATTACTGAAATGCCCCCTCATTCTGGGTTCGCAATCCTGAATAGGCTCAATCTAGTCATTCTTTAATGTAGTTTTTCAGGAGGCACCTGAATGAAGCATAGAAAGTAAACCATACTAATGTTAAATGAAATAATTTGACTGTCGTAATGATTTCATAAGGTGGTTTGGCCATTTAAATGATATTCTCTAAAAAAATTATAAGAATCTGTGTTGCCAATCTATAAAGAATTGCATTTATTATAAGATCTAAAGTTTAAGCATTCAGACTGATGATCCTACATCAAAATAAATTTATGCCTTATTTTTGGATTAATTTGATAAATACAAGAGTGAATTTAGCATAATTGATTTGAAAATATTTTACTCATATAAAGTGTTAAATATATATATTTTTTTTTCGGTTTTTTTTGATTTTTTCTATATTGTTAAAGTTTAACTGTAATGGTTTTATTTATTCAAATCAAGACGTTATTTTAATTTTTTAATATCCATGTCATGGCGTGTGGAAAAACCTTGACCTGAAGAAGGATATTGGATTTGTCTTTCCTGAGTGGACCTTAAATCACATAGATCATTGCTGGTTATATACAAAAAATATTTTTTGCTCTTTTCAAATCCTCATATTTCAGAACTTATGAAGTGTTGAAGGCATGCAATAGTTGCAGTGCATTTTGGGTTATTTGGTAGAAATATAACTCCTAATTGAGAGGAGTTTGCCCCATAGTTACTGGATGGTGGGTGATCCTGGAAGCCCGTTCTTAAAAGGGATCTTCTATGGATCACATTTTTTAGAATTTCAGATCATGTTCCCTAGAGCACAAGGATCGAGTTCCTTAGACTTAATATTGTGTGGACATCAAATTCCAGCCACCTCAATCCGCATTTTTCAGTTGATGAATCATAAGCAGATAGCCAGCTGTATGAACATGTAATACCATGAGTGCACATTCTAGAGAACTATATATATATATATATATATATATATATATATATATATATATATATATATATATATATATATATATATAATAAAACATTTTCGAAAACTATTTAAAGTGGAAGATATAATTAAGAACCCATATAAGGAGCTTATAGTGGCTAGGCTTATGGTGCTATTCCTATTGGATTGGGGAACTCGATCCTATCTGATTGGGGAGCTCGATCCCTTGAAGATAGGGATTGACTTCCTTAGATTTAATATTGTATGGACATTGTTCCCCATCATAAGGAACTTCTGGGCAGCTTCGATACATCGATCCTGCCCCCAATCTTGGAACCGTTCCCGATACTGTTCCCAACAACTATGGTTTGCCCTGTTTAAACCTCCTTATGATGTGCATAGTGACCAGTGTTCACAAAATTGAAACGGAAAGGTTAACCGGACATGGGGCTTGAAGGGGTTTAACCAACCTAACCGATAAACCAGCTGATTCAACCGTTCTAACCGAGTAAGTCCCGGGTGGTCAAAAAATTGTTGAAAACATAAAAATGATACAAAAAAATCTACTAAAATATGAAAAGTATATAAAGAATAATTAAAACAAAAAACCTTCAAATGAAGTTGAAAATTAATGAAAAAAATTGCCATAATGTGAATAATATTAAAAAATGTATTACAAACCAAATTCCTTATTTTTAGGATTTTATAAACATTTTTAATTTTTTTTTGTTAAATACAGGCCGATCACCAAAACCGCCCGAAACTGGGACCGGCAAGGGGCCGGTTCTGATCTAACCGGGTGGTTACCGGTTAGATCACCCGGTTTTTCTAAGAAATAGTGACTCTTTTTTTATCTTGTGGATTGAGGTTGAAATGGCGTAGAAAAGTAACTATAGATGTTTCTTTTCTTGATCCATCAGCTTGGTCTCGAGGATCTCTCTTTGGTTCGTCAACGCGAGATTCTAAAGAGGGCCAAAACATCTTATGCTTTTTTTTTATGCTGTATTTTGTTTGAGAGGCCAGAGCTAAAATCTTAGTCTACTTTGGCTTAAGCATGGTCAATATATTGTAAACGAAGTGCATGCAAACTGGACACTTACATTATCCTGAATATATATATATATATATATATATATATATATATATATATATATATATATATATATATATATATATATATATACATGGTCAGATGTACACACTTGCATTTAAGAATATTTATTTAATATTATTAAGCACATAATCATGCATGCTCATAGTTATACAGAGACATGTGCATGCACTAATTCATGCCTATTAGTGCTTAATTTTGGGGAAAATACCTTCCATGACAATGTACTATATAAGATGCGACTGTTTGATCTAATTGAACAAATATTGCTGATAAGAAGCTTGAGAGCCTCACCTATGACGGTGTACTATGAGATGCGACCATTTGATCTAATTGAACAATTGATGCTGATAAGAAGCATGAGAGCCAAACCGCTATCGGTTCAAGTAGCATTAGTTGTTTCAAGGGAGATGTACCAATTGGAATGATAGGCATCTAGATCTCTACGGGTGTTTTTACCCTTGCTTTTGAATTGGCTAAGCATTATGATAAGTGGCTTTTGTACCTCAATGAAGGTGTGCCCCTAAATCAGATGAAGCTAACTTGCTTGCCCTCACTCCCAAGCCTTCATTCTTTAGGGAAGAATGTGACCTGTTGGCTAAAAACTCTGGTTCTCGCTGTGCTAGTGAAGGAAAAGGAATGTTTGCTCCGAATGCTTAGTTCACTAAGCAAAGCTAGCTCCCTAGCCTGGCATGTAAGCTTCATGCATGTGATCTTCCTCATCGACTTTTCTTCCTCCTACAGGACCTTATGTTTCGGAATGGAGACTTGTTCATCCTATACAATATTGGCTGAGGCCATGAATGGGACATAGGAATTGATTGATGCTTCAGTGAGAAGCACTTGCCAAGTGGCACTATGATTAGTGCCGATCAGTGGAAAAGGAAGGACCGTGCCACTCAGGATTATAGAGCATGTTTCACTTAGATAGAGGAGCTAAGCAAACTTAGTAAGGAAGCAAAGCATTAAGAAGTATCCACTTTGCTTTGGTAGAGATGGATAACTTACTTTGATAAAAAAGATAAATAGCTTCACAAGGTTGCTTCCCTCAGTTATGTTGATTTGTCAATTAGCTTGGGTTTTAGAGGACTAGAGTAATGAAGAAGAATGGCAGAGAAAGAATGACAGAGAAATTAGGGCATGTCATGAGTCTCAATATGGGTTTGTAGCAGGTCAATTAGTCCCAGTTCCAATATTAGAGGAAGAATGACAGAGAAATTAGGGCATATCATGGGTTCTAGAAGAGTCAACATGTGTACATGAAAGCAGGTGGGAGTAGAGCAAATGGATGGAGCTGGGATAACTTTAGGAACTTCTTGAAACATGTATAGAGAGAGAGTAAAATGGGTTAGCCCTACTCGACAAGGGAGAGTCACCAAAGGACTGAGTCACTTTAGTTGCTTATGCTCATAGAGCTATGGAATATGTCTTGACTCTTGAGTCATGACCTAGGAAATAGGAAGACTTAGCTCTTGAGTGTTGAGGAGAGGGAAGAAGCCAACGCTTGGATTTGCTCATAGGGCTACATAAGAAACTTGCATTATGATGATCCCTCTAGAAGTTTAGATACTTCGGTAAAGTGAGATGGATCCAACTTTCTATAACAAGGCTGGCTATTTGCTGTGGTACGTTGGTGCAAAGCTGCTTATCCTCAACTTGGAAAGCTAAATGCTGTAAGTCACCTAAGCTACAAGATAGCTTGAGCTCATAGAGCTACAAATAGAACTCGATGTCCATGCATATCATTTGAGGTTGAAATGCAGCCAGAAAGAAACCAGGACAAGGAAAGAACTTATTATCATGTGCGTTGTGTGTTCCTTGCATAATAACAAGTTTTTGGAAGGCCAGTCTGGCGATCGCCTTTGTAGATCTGAAACTTTATAAGTACTTCCATTTCACGTGCACTACATAGCACATATTGATTATTTGGGCTGTTAAATAGGTTGCATAAAAGATGGTGCTCATTTACGTGTTGGTGCATGTGTTTCTTGTGCTTCTACTTCAGAGGGCTGAACCCCATTCATCACAGAATAGTGATTACACTACCCTGAACAAAGGCCTTGGCCTGTTGCGAAGCTATCTAACTGCATTGGAGAGGTACTGAATTCCTACCGAACACATGATAGTCACAAAGCCACTTGATTCCAAAGAAGTGGTACCAAAGCTCATGACAACAGGATAAGGCTTTAGGACTTGATTGAACTGGAGAACTACTAATGAAATACGTAGGGACGGTCATAGTCAACCTTCGATAGTTTCTAATCTCTCTTTGTATATGTTAAACCATAGTGTCTGTGGGACACGATTGTAAAACACATGCCATTTCTTTATGCAGTCTATGCCACAAGATGGATTGATAGTAGGATGCGATGGGGAGACACTACAAACGTTCCTTCTACTTGGTTTCGGGTTTCATGAATCAAGTTGAAGGTCTCACCTACCACTGAGTCTTGAAGGCTCTACATATGTATCATTCTTCACACTCAAGCCAACTCTTGTGAAACCCATGTGTCGGATGGCTTTTTTGCTGTTGCCAAGCCCCCTGCCCTTTGGAAGAGTAGTCACATCGATTGATGCATAGCTTCTTCTCGCTTGTCAATATCATACAGGTTACTCATTTTATTACTGAAAGGAATAAGACTTTGGTTGTTGGCTACACTCACATCTTCACAAGCAAAGGTTGCTTGTTGAATGGAGGAATGAAATATATGCATCTCAACCTATGCCAAACCATAATCGAAATCCATTTGCCTATAGAGAAAAGAAAGATCTGGCAAAGGGAGAAATCAAACTTTCTGTAGAAGCTTGTTTGTGCTAGACAAGGTGTTGGTTCAGGCCTGGTCTGAAAAAGAATTTGGCTGTATATTGATTCATGTATTTATTGAATGAAAGAGTCTCTAAGAAGGTAAAGGGAAATGCTTGGACGTGTGAGATGGATATAGGTTAGTTTTGCACGACACTAGCTCTTATACATGTTGTTGTTATGGTTATAGCTTTTGCTTCGCTGCTTGGTGTGAAATGCTTCTGCCAGCATGTATGACAGTTTTATCAAATGCTTGATGAGGGCCTTGATGCACTAGGGGGTTCGACGTGCTATGCATCTTGATGCGGTCTGATGTAGGTGCATCACCTTCAATGCAATCGATAAATTTTTAAAAATTTGAAACTATAAAGAAGCAGGATAGTAAAGAATAACATCATTGTATATGATAGTAGGCATCTTAATTCAGTATCTATCTCTGATATATTGGTTGTGTAAGTCGTAGATAGCCTAATAAAAAGTAAGATAGTATGCTATCTTGATTATCTAGTAGTCTATTGGATTAATGTATAAACTAAATTAATCCATCTCTTTTTCTTATTCTTGTATCGATTTTCAATTGTAATTTTTTTTTTTTTCCTTTCTTCTAGCTCCTATCCTCCATGATGGCCTCAATATTCAAGGTGCAAAATACATGCATTGGTCCCTTAGGGAATTGCATACAGTATCACCTCTATTTTTTGCCCTCTCCCAGTTCTAAGTTCTGATACATCATCTTCATGTTCTTCATCATCAAATAATTGAACTTCTTCCAACTTTTGTTGTTGCTTCAATGCTCCCTCTTCTTTTCTTTTTGGTGACAAATATTGCTCCTCCTAAAGTCCAGACCTTTAATTGGCTAGCATTTTCTTACAAAGCCCTCACTGTGGATCACATCCAGAAGCGAGGGATCCCCATCCCTAATAGGTGTGCTCTGTGAGAAAGTGTGGAGGAATCAAACTTCCACTTGTTTATTCCATGTCATTTCTCCCATGACCTCTGGGGCCATATATTGCAATACTTTGGCATCAAGTGGGTGACTCCCCCTTCGGTCAAAGCTCTAATTACCTATGATCTTGATTCATACTGGCCAAAGGCCGGAAGAATCTTGTGGAAGGAAACTGTAGCAGCAACTAATTGGTCAGTGTGGCTGGAAAGAAACTCAAGAATCTTTTTAGGCTTTAAACTCCAAACTCCAGCACTCCTTCACAAGATAATATCTTCGATCATCTTTGGGGTTCAAACTACAAGGTCTTTTCTTGTATCCCAGGGAGTTTCTTCCTCACCCAATGGAAAAATGTCCTTCACAAATCGCAATTGGCCTCATGACCAAATAACTGGCAACCTCCTTCGGTGGGGAAAATCAAGTTGAACTTTGATGGGTGCTCCCTTGGTAATTCGGGACCAGCAGGGGCAGGAGGGGTCTTTAGAGACCATGAAGGCATTATCCTCCTAACCCTTTTAGTGTTCACATCATGCAGAAGCCTTGGCTCTCTTAATTTCCTTGAAAAACTTCGACCTATCTTGCGGATCACACCTCATTGTGGAAGGTTGACTCACAAAATGTCATCTCCCAGGCAAGTCGAACAAGCTCTCCTCCGTGGCATCTAACTCCAATATTTGATGAAATTCACCACATTTGCAAGGCTATGGACGTCTCCTAGAAGCTTATCTGGAGGACGTCCAACGACTATGCAGATTGACGAAGGGGGGAGCTAGAAGTCAAAGTCAAGTAGTTCAAGCCGGGTCTTCCTTCTTTTTTGCGCAGGACTAGTGGCACACAACTTAAACCTATCTGTCTATAGATCTTACTTCAGTTTGATTTTTTGAAAGCTCAATGTAACAATGTATTTGGGCAACTTCTATAAGCCCTTTGGTACAAGATAAACTAAACAATTTTTTGCTGGGTCCCCATGTGTGGGTGACCTCGGACCTCCACAACCATGTAATCTTTCATCATTAATACAAGTTAACCTTCTCTCAAAAAAATATATGCCCTAATCTCTGTTCTAGTTTCATTGGTTACTTGAAGGCATGCCCTTACGTTCATTGTAATACTGGCAAAAAAGTTCCTTTTGCTAGATTATACCCCTCGTATAACTTTTCCTGCATTCTATGAAAAGCACTCCTTTGATTCTTAGTGTTGGCTTTTGAATATTTCCATATTGGATCTTTGTAGACATTTTTTTGTCAGATTGAGGGTATGACCTATGATAAAATGGAATGGCGGAACAAGATTTTTATAGCCGATCCCAAATAGTTGGGATTAGGTTCGGATGATGATGATATTTGTAGAGATTGTTTAAAAAATAAAGGTATTAGGCAACGAGACGTGCCTAAAAGTTTCTCCTAGGTTCCAAACTTCTAATAGTCAAACACAAAATCGAAATAAATTTTGCTTTTAGGTTTTAATTTCCTCGCTCCTTGAAACCCTGATTACTTGGTGAATCTTTACCCAAAATTCTTGAAGCAATGCACAAAAAAAATTGAAATAGTCTCATAAAGATTCCCCTTATTTAATTGAAATCTTCAGATTCGATAACAAGGATTTGGACAGAAATTTCTAGAATTTAATGCCATAGAACTCTGAAATGGTTAAGGGGGGGTTCATGGGTGTATATACCCACCCAAATAGTTTCTCATCCTTTTTTTGTGGTTGGGATGACCAAAATGCCCCGCTAGTGGGTAATTCTTTTTTGTACATGAGTAGAAGTCCCATATGGAATCACATAATCCTCACTGCAATGCACTGGCATATGCAGTTAATGCACTACGTTTGCGGGCTCATCTTGTAATCCCTCCTATGCGGCTGTATGTGGTGCACCTAGTTCTCTAGGTGCCTCGATTAGAAAACTTAGGGTCTAGGCCCCAAGGAAGCTTTTTATAGGGGTTTGGTTGCCGCAAAATGACCTTAGAAACCATAGTGTTTTAGAAATACATGTAAAACACATTATCAAAGTCCCTGATACACCATATTTTATACATATATCAAATATGAACTTGTCATTGAATTCCTTCGAATCTAAAAGTCAAATAAAAAAAAAAAAAGAAAAAGATTCCCAATTGGCCAATTCCCATTTCCCAAAATCAACATTCCACAATATTAGTTCATCATAGCCAAGTGAAAAAAGAAAAAGAGAAAAAAGTCCAAGTCCATACTCCCAACATTACATCATATGTGATTGTGATGAATTTTGATTGGCAACTGAGTTTCATCATCACTACCAACAATGTCTTGTTGTCCACCACCACCGGCCAAGTATCCGGGGTTAAATTGCTGAACGATCTCTTCCTTGATTTTTTTTGACCATTCCAGACGCATTCGGTGGAGGTCGCCTGGGCGGTATGGCACTCACCTAAGCGCTTTCCTAGGGCTGTGCCTGGGTGGCTATCCAAGGCCTGCACCTCGCCCAGGAGCGGAAATGTAATTTGTTGAGGGCGTTTTTGGGTTTTTTGAAAGTTCTTTTTTTTTTAAAGGTGGGTTTTAGGTTCATGTGTAACCTAAACTCACTAGATCCCATTTTAGAGAGAGAGACGCCTAAAAAGCCTAAAAAAAACTAGATTTTGTGATTTTCATTGGATCAAAGTGTTTCTCAAAGTTATGGGAAATGTATCCAAACATCACCAATTAAGATTAGATTTAGTTTTGGAGATTTTGTTAGGCCTATTAGTGGGTGTTTTTAAAAATTTTAGCACTAGAAAACATCTCAGAGGTGGAAATTTGGAGATCAAGCAATCTAAGTGCAAAACTTTTTTTTTTTAGATTTCTTGTATTATTTTGAGATGTCTTCTTCAGGATCTAGTTGAAGTGGTGATCCCAGTTGGAAATATGGATATAACCCGAATCTGAATGACAAACATTGCATAAGATGCAATTATTGTGAAAAGGATACAAAAGGGGGGCATAAATCGGTTTAAGAAACATCTTACCAGTATTAGGGGGAATGTTGTCCCATGTAAAAATGTTCCTGAAGCTATCAGAAAGGAGATTAACCAATATATGAGTTTAGCAAAACAAAAACAGGAACAAAATCTGTCTTTTGGATTGGTCTATTTTCGGTAGTAAGGGGAATGTTGCCCCCACTGGTTCTATTTCGGGTTGGAAGTATGGTTGTAACCCGAAACCAAACAATAAAATTGTCTAAGGTATAATTTTTGTGAAAAAGACACCATTGGGGGTATTAACCGATTCAAGAAACACCTTGCTGGTGTTAAAGGGAATGTTTCTTCTTGTAAAAAAGTTTCTGAAGCTATTCGGGATGAGATTAGACAATATTTGAATTTATTATAACCAGAAAAGGAAGAGAATGAGTCTTGTTTTGTGGAAATATTTTCTCCAGGTTCTTTTAAGAGTAGTGATCCGGGTTGGAAGTATGGTCATAACCCGAATCCGAATGACAAAAATTGTATTAGGTGTAATTATTGTGGAAAGAATACTAATGGGGGTATTTACCTATTCAAGAAAGACCTTACCGGCATTAAAGGGGATGTTGTCTCGTGTAAAAATGTTCTTGAGGCTACCAGGGAGGAGATTATACAATATTTGAGTTCATGGAAGCAGCCAAGACTCCTAGAGCCTCATCTGCACAGAGTAAGTGGGAGGAAGAAGAAGAGAAGGAAGAGGCAGATTAAGAAGAAATAGAGGAGGACGAGTGCTATGTTGAAGAGGGAGATGGCTCTGATGATGGCCTCGAATATGATGCATATGATGAGGCGTACCCTACTCCTTCTGATGATGATGATGATGATGATGATGACTGAAGAATGAAGACGTTTGATTCTTGGTGTTGAGTATCGAGTCTTAGACTGTATATTTCCTATGTATATTCTTATTTTTTAGTTTCTAGATTCTATATTGAATTCTTGTGTGTATGCTTGTATGGTTCTAGCATTGTATGAATATATGGATTATGAACTATGTAAATTCTCCTCAGTCATGGAAATATGGATTATGGATTATGTGTTATATGGTTATATTGTTAGACTTAGACACTTAGACTAATATTTTTCTTTCTACTGGGCCACCCAGGTTCTTGGCGCCTGCCTAAGCGTTGGGGCTTGGACCCCCCCGGCTGCCTAGGTCTACCTGGCACTTTTTGAAACATTGCAAAAGTGTGTCAGAGCAAGGACAAGTTTGGAATTGATAAAATCAATTCAAAGTTAAGTGGGAAATAAAGCTTGTCTTCGCTACTTAACTAACATTGGAGCATTGGAAATAATCGATAGGCCGAGACTAATTCCTGCAATTCAATTTGAAATTCTGCCCTCAATAAGGATGAGAGCTTGATCCTTGTGGCATTAAGAAATCTATTCCTTTTGCTATATAAAAAAAGTGTGTTTTGAGACCAAAACTCCTATTGCCCCCATCGTTTAAAAGAAAAAAGTCTTATATATGAGTTGAAGAGCCTATATATCCCGCCTCTATATTTCTCTCTAAATAAAGTGAAATCCATTCCTACCTGGAAGGCCTCTACTTTGAATGGACACATGCCACTCTAGGACAGAGGAAGGGAAGGGGGGGGGGAGTAAATCATGCTTCCCGCTAACTCTTTTCTAATTGCCAATTGGTTCCCTTCACACCAGTTCTATGAATGACAGGCTGAGCGAAAGGAGCTTCTTTCATTTCTGGACGCTTTCATGTTGCGATATGGCTGTATGCGATGGGCTGATTATTATGTAATGCTGTTTGCACTTGATCGGCAGGAATTCACTACTTATTACTTAGTTGCTTGTCCTCAGCAAACATGTGCAATTCTTAAGTATGTCTTGCTTTTCCTCAGCAAGCATGCACAAAGGATTTGCAATCTCTCCTTCTAACGATGCTGTGCTCCATAATGTAGACTAAAGCCTATATGGGGTTTCCGTACCGTAGTTTCAGCTTAGCATGTGACTTTGTAGCTTTGCCTCGTTCCTCAGCATTGTGGAAATGGAATTACTCTAATGATTCTCAAAAACCCAGCATTAGACCTTGATTGAAGATTTCAAAAAAAGTCATCTAAGAAATGGACAAATTCAGTCTATGAAACGTTATGAAGGTTCTCTACTGATTATATGTTGGATTTCGATTGACAGCCAGGCCCCATAGAAATGGCTAAAGTCCTATGCGTCTATTGGAGATGGTAATCTTGTAGATGCCAACGATCTTTCAAATTGTGAAGGCTACACTAAGGTTATAGTAGCGAAGAAAGTTCATCTTCCATAGTCTAGTTAATTAGGTATGAAATGTCTATCTTATTAAAGGTGATTGCATATAAGAATGGAAATGACTTTCTCTCTTAGATGTAGTAGGACTTCGTGATGAGTACTCATGCACTTTCATTGGACTAAAGTAGTGCATGAACTACGCAGGCATTTTTCGTCTAGAGAACTATTCTTCTAAACTCATGGGTGTGGTGATAGTAGCAGTTGCAAACTCATAACATTGAGGTGTGCGAAAATGATTCGTTGCATTGAGGCAGCTTATTGCTGCAAGCACGCATTCAGTAGTCATCAATGCATAAGCGAACACCACGGAGCAATGGCACGATTCACAAGTCAATGTTCACTGTAGTGGAGGGCTTGCTTTAATGCCCAGAGTCGTCGGTTGAATTACTAATCAATCGGATTCCTAGATGAGTGGAACATCATGGAGACAACTCTGCCAACAGGTGTTGTAAGGCTTGGAATATATTGGTTTTATCAGTACACTTTGTTTTTTAAAATTCTTTGATTAGGTTGGTCAAGGTTTAGGTTGGTTTGTAGACTATTTAAGTTTTTATTGCAATAAGATATGACTGATGGACTGTTCCTTAGGTTTACAGAGTGATTTTGAATGTCTCTAGTTGGACTTGATGTTAAAGAGTGTTGTGGGCTTTCTATGTGTTTAATTTTACATAATGAATACTCAACGTTCTCCCCTGGCTGCAATGAGAATTGTGTTCATGACTCTCGAGGCCTAAGTTCGAGGTCCTTGCATCCGAAGCACCACAAAAGGCATATGTGAGGAGAGCCTTTCCTGGAGGACTACTGAGCAATGGAGGGGTAGTCTTTGTATGTTATTTTTTTCCTTTGAAGTGTATAAGGCTTTTAAGTAAGGACAGTAAGGTACTGTTACCACTGTATTAATTGGGTTTTATATTAGGTTGAGTGTGGTACCTGAAAGGTAGAACAAATATGATATGGCCGATGGTGATTGCCGTGGACTAAGAATTTCTCCCTTTACTCTTCTATTTAAGGAAGGGAGAATGCAAGGAGGGGTAGTCTTTGTATGTTATTTTTTTACTTTGAAGTGTATAAGGCTTTTGAGTAAGGACAGTAATGTACTGTTACTACTGTATTAATTGGGTTTCAATCTTAGGTTGAGTGTGGTACCTGAGAGGCAGAACAAATATGATATAGCAGATGGTGATTTCCGTGGACTAAGAATTTCTCCCTTTACTCTTCTATTTAAGGAAGGGAGGATGCAATGAGAGGCCGCATGTGATTAAGTCTTAACCTTGGCTGGCTGGTACTAATTATTGATTGAACTTCGTTGGTCAAAGTGGAAGTCTCTAAAGGGGAGAAACCCCATGGTACTAGCTTACAAGTAAGGGGTAATGCAATTCACTAGAAGCATGGAGCACTCTGCCTGCGGCAGTTGCTGGCTAGTGAATCCATTTCCTCATTCAAGTAGAGGGTGGGGTATTTTTCTCTGAGGTTTTTGATGTAGAGAAATTCGAGGAAGTAGTTTTATCAGCAAGAAACAAAGCAAACACAAGCATAATTTAAAAAACAACCTAGGGTTTCTTCTCCACATTCAAGCTATGGTTTCAAAAGCCTAAGCTTTTCTCCTTTTCATTTTCTAAAAATCATGTGGAATTAAACCCTCAAGATCTCACACACCTCTTATATATTACAATTTACAATTTAATATTCCAAGTACAAAAAGTGTCCAAACGTATAATACATCGACTCATATGTCCAAACTTAAACTTAAAATTCGTAATGATAGTTTTGCCTCTGTGAATGGTACTTGTGAATAGTACTCATGAAATAAATAAAAAAAACCCTAGAATTTCTAAAAAAATAAAACCCTTGGAAATAAATCCTAAAACTAAGACTATAATGTACATCTTTTAAAATTGAATAAAAATAATTTGCCCACATCATTCTCCCCTGGTTGAAAAAAAATTGTCCTCGAGTTTTGAAGTGTGCTAAGATAAATTCAGCATCAAAACCACCTTTTTCAACCTTCTTCGTTGTTGGCTCAAATATTATTTGTGGTAAAAATCAAGGTTTCAAAAAATGCTAGGCGGTGCCTAAGCGGCTGGCCTTGCGCTCAAATAAATTTAAAAAATATACATATATATGTTGTCCAAATACACATATGCTATTTGTGTCAATTTTGTAATTTATTGCATTTGAAAATATTATAACATACTTTTTTATTTACAAACATATGACATTAGCGCATGTTGAGAATAAACTTGTTCAAAATTCAAAACCGTGCAAAATTTTAAAAATTTAAAAGTCTAATAAGCTAATATTAGTAATAATCTCCAACTATCCATATTTCATAATAACATGGATTCCAAGTCACTCTCCAAGTCTTGAACAAACTTATAAAAATGTAAAACCCAACAACAAAGTAGTCCAAAAAGGTGAAAAGTTTAATATCCAAGTGTCTAAAAGATTGAGGGCATATGGAAGTCTTCTTTTAACTTTAGGGGGTTGAAAATAACCCCATAACCTATTTAAACCTTTTTGGGGGACAAAAAAACCCCCTTGCCCTTTTAGGCATCGTCAAAAACCGAAAAAAGGCTCATGTCCTTGGGCGCTTGCCGATGCATCGCTTGAGCACCTGCCCAGGAACATCCGCCCAGAATGGGGCTCCCAAGTTTAGGTGTGCGGTTAGAGGTGCCTTGACAGTTTTCTGAAATCTTGATAAAAGTAATTCCTCAAGAAATGGATCTTGATATGTTTATTGAGGAATCAATGCAAAATTATCAAATACGGCTGTCCTTGAACTCCTATTGAAAATCGTGTAGAAAACCCAATTTTCTGGTCTTTAGAGGTTTTATCGACATCTATTTCATCACTTTCTAAAATAAGGGCAACAATTTGCGATTTATGAGTTGGGCACGTTTCATCTGCACTTCTTATTAAATAAAAATAAAAAATAAAAATAATTTTGTCCTCCATCAGTTTTATTGCTCCTGTACTCACATGAGTACTATATGTATGATTAGTCCGGAAGGTTTCTTATTTGATTCTAGGAGGGTAAACCAGCTTTTTTCAATACTAACGTTGTGGGATGGAGTTAACATTGACAACTCTATTGGGAGACACTGTTGCAAAGTGGTAATATGATTGACAAACTGTTCTGTTATTGTGTGTGCTCACAAACTGTTCTGTTGTTGTGTGTGCTCAACAATATACTTAAGCATAAACAAGCATTTACTAAATGAGTAATAAGAATGGTTTCCATGTATGCAAAAGTACATGGAAACCTCTGCAGATTGGGGTTGCTGAAAGATCTGCAATAGTTGCAACTCCTAAATGGATTGCTCCACTTGTATTTCTGCTCTCTCATATGTGATATATCTTTTCTTAAGCTACACATTCTCATGGTCTTCTTATTTCTGTGATACTGCAGTGCGAAATTGAGAGTTTTATGAATGGTGCAATGTGTAGCATCTTTTTTGTACATATCTTTCCTCCACTGTCATATGGAAGCATAAGGACGATGTGGATGATTGATTTGCTCATCTTTCTTTTTCGTATACCGTCTTCCTCGTCATTTCATCGTGTCATGTCTAAAAATGTAATGATTCTTATGTCATTAGAGGTTAATATTGTGAAATTCATGTAGGTGAATTTATTTACGCAGTTTTGCACAGCACAATGGTAACTCAGTGTTATTTTGTTGTATGGTCTATGGGAAGTGTCTTTAATTTCAAAATTTATTATTGTTTGCAGATAGTGGAAATGGAAAATACTGTGATGACAAATGATGATGTATTAGGAGATGAAATCCCCACAGATCAGCAAGTATTATTGCAGAAAATCTGCTTTACGAAACTGGAATTGGTAAGGATATTGGGGATTCATTCGTTTTAGGAAGATACATAACTTTTTAATCGATGAATTTTCTCTATGTATACAAAGATATTTCTTGCTCCAACACTTTTCCTCTTTTCAATTCAACAGTTAACAGCTTAAAAAAAAAAGATATTTCTTGCTCCAAGTAGACTATCTAGACTGCAAAAAGACTCAGAAAATAATAACAGAACGCAATAAGTGTGATCCCTTACAGTTGCATCTTTTGCGAATTTGTAGTTTATTTAGCTGTTGATAATAATTTTGATCTCTAGTACTGCTGTCCCTGGTTTTGTTGCATTAAAAATTATTCACTCCCAGGTTATCATTATCTTTATTTTCATCTCCAGGTTTCATTTAAGTGATTATGACAATGTGTTTTGAAAGAAAGGGAGAAAATAATGTGAAGCGTGCAATGTATATTTTTTTTTGTTTTTTGTGTTGTAGATTCTAAAAGGATTAACGATATGACCTGGTGCGTATTTTCTACTGCATTTTTACTTCTCTTGGAAATTAATTTGTTGAAGTCAACTCATACTTTTTTGTTTTTTTAGGGAGGAGCAAATCTTCATTTTCCTGGTTCACAACCTGTGTCTCTTGACAGGTCCACCCACATATCCTCATAGACCATAATGATTTTTTTGGCTCCTGAATGGTGGAAGGAACCAATGCAATACTTCATTGAAATGTACTTGTGTCTGAAATACTTGTACTATCTCCTTTGCTCTGTCTAGTTAACTGACTTTGAGAATTTGACTTTACTTGCCTATGAGTATTGATGAAGAGTGTGATAAATGGGAGATCACATTGCTTGCACTTCCTTTTTATTGTCGTTATTCATTTTTCAATTGGAGGTACTAGATATGGTTATCATTCCAACAATCACTAATTTTGTGTGATGCATTTTTTGATAGTATTGTATGTTAATATATTCGACTGAGGACTCTGAGGTTTTTCTCTTGTGGATGGCATGTCTAGTTGAATTCACTCTCAATTCTGAAGGTTGCTTGTGAGTTTCATTGATGTTTCTTTTTATAATGGAAATTTAGAGAAACCTGCCGTAGAAATGGTTGCTTGAATTTTGAAAATCTGGATGCTGTACACCTGTTTCTTAATATATGTAGATTGAAACTTGAATTTGCGATGGAAATTTAACTCTTTTTTTCCTTCTTTTTTTGTTTATAAGAAATTACACTCCAAATGGTTATGCTGCGCACCTGTTGCAATATTTTCTAATGAATTGTGTGTAATGTGTAGCCTCAAAATCCTTAAATGATTTTTTTAATGAACTGCTACTAACTTTCTATCAATGATTTGTCTACGTTATTCTTGGGAATCCAAATTTTGAATTTATTGACATAGTATATGCAAATTTACTGCTCCTGCTACTAATATTCATAGTTCTCAAATGCGGCCGTATAATGCATTATAGGGGCATTCTGAACACCAAGAGTGATTGAGAGTTTTTGGATATGAGGGGGCCACCTCCGAGAAAGTGGCGCCCCCATCAGACTAGAGTGGCATCTATAGTCTCTACTCGCACCCCGCCGTTCTAGTTCCTTGCTCCTCCTACCCTTCTGTATCGGCTGCCCCTCGTTCTTCTCTTCCCACTGCCACCGGTTTGCTTGTTCAGCTGGCTCCTATCCTGCCCACCTTTGTCCAAGTGGTTCAGTCCTTGTTTGTTGCTAACCCGTCTCCCGTTATAAACACTTCCCCTTCTAGGTTACCCCCCCCCTCCACCTTGCCCCTGTTCCCCCTACCTCCTTGTCACGATCTCCACCCCGAGCGAGGTCTCAGATCCCCTCAAATCGAAACTATGCTCTTCCCTGGTGGTCTCGTTTCGCCTCAAGAGAGATGACTTCAGAGCCATCAAAAAATGGGGCAGCGCGTTTGGGAGGAGCCCAACCTGGGATGTCGGTGCCAGTCGAATGGGTCCGTCTTGTTCACCTTCTCATCGAAGGAGAGTACTTGTCGAGCTCTTCTTTTGATCTCTTCTTTCAGTTTTAAAGGGGGCGCTTATCCTTCGGGAATGGTCTTCGATGATAGGTTCTTTTAGGACTCAGAGGGCCTGGGTCATCGTGTCAAACCTACGTCTTCATTCTTGGTCCCCCATTATCTTTAGAAGAATTGCGGCAGTCTGCAGTCACCTGGTTGAGATACATTGGAAATCTCTTGAGTTCCTTCCCCTTGGCTTGTTTTACCTCCTCTTGAAAACCTTGGAACCTGGTCTCATTCCTCCCTCTCTTTGGCTTGAGGTGGATGACTTGTTCATTTGCATTTAGGTTTCTTGGTCCTAGGGCTCGCCTCCCCTCCCCTGACTTCTTCACTCTCGTAGACGTCGCCTCCTCCCACAAGGCAAACCACTCAACCTGGAGAGTGGTAACCAGAAAACGCCATCAACCTCGGCGGTGGCACCAACAAGCTGGGGCCAAGCCCGCTTTTGCGCAACACCCAAGGCATCCACCCACCGCAGGTTAGATACTCGTCGAGAGAATGTGGCATGCCCGGCTGAACCTCCTCGACCACGGTGCAGGACATGTTGCCCCCTCATCTGGCCACATTTGTACCCCGCCCACTAATCTCCCATGTGGCAACCCTACCCTTGATGTGTTGTCGTCTGATAGGATTGCTTTGTATCCTCCTTCGTTACGACAGCCCCCGAAGCTTAGCTTCATGGAGGCTACACCTCTGTTGTACCTCGGCTTCGTGGCGGCTCCACCTCTTGCTCGGGCAAGGAGATTATGGTTGATGATGACCCCCCATCTTCGCTTCAGCCGTTCGCATTTAATGAGATGGCAAGCCCTCCTCATCACGCCTCCTCGTCATTTACTACCATGTTCCCTGCCTCGTACGGAACGCTGGTACCCCAGCTCATCTCCTCTTTTATCCCCTCTCGCCTCTCGCCTCCCGACCCCTCCTCTATGCCTTTGGGCTCTCTGGCCCAATTACCCTAGTTTGGCCCCATAACTCCGTCGTTTCTTCTTCTCCCCTTCTAGTGACACTTGTAACCTCTCACCCATCCGCCTCGATTGATTCACCCCTCCCACCTTTTCCCTCTCAAAACCTCAACCCTTTTGGGGACACTTATCCACCATCCCCTTCTGCTCTCCTCGAGATTTTCCCTCATCCACCTTACCCTCTTCCTTTCCCTTCTCTCCCCCCCATACCTTTTTCCTCCATCCTCCCTTCTCTGGTGTGCTCGTCTATGGCTTAGCTACGCTGCCAGCTCTCTACCCCAGCTCTACCACCCTTCGACGAAACACCTCTCTCCCTTCCCCCCTTATTCCCCTAACCTCCTCTTGTCCAGCCCCTGCACCACCACCACTCTCGGTGACTATACCTCCCCTGTCTCGGCTTCCGCTCTCCTCCTACCAAACCTCCTTACCTCTGATTGAGCCTTTGCCATTCGAGATTCCTATTGCCCCTACTCCCTTGCCCACTTCTCTTGCTGGTGGGGGCCCTAAGTCCTCCCCCCCCCCCTTGGGGTCTCCAATCCCCTCCTTTCCCCAACACCTCCCACACTTGCTACTTCTGGCCTTCCCTCAAGCTCCTCTCCTTTCATGGAGTGGCCCTACTATCCTACTGGTATCCTTGTGGTGCCCTCCCTTGACCCCATCCCTCTTGACCTAGAAGTTCTAGCGTCCCTTTTGGCATCCTACCTCCATTATACTCCTAACTTCACTCCTATATGTCATGGTAGAATTGAGCTCTTTCCCAACTGCCAGCCTTTTACGGCTCCTCTCGGTCCACTCCTAGTTCCTAGAGTTTTGACCTCGGCACCCCACACCCTTACCAGACCTTTGCTGCTTTCCCCTACCACGTCCCCCTCCATTTTCCGGCCACTACATTCTCGCCCCCCTCTTCCCTCCCCATCTGGCCCTTTCCCGCCTAACCCCAACCTGCTGCAGTCCTTGGTGCACCCTCTCCTCCTCCCCCCCCCCACTTCAACACCTGCGCTTCCAACCTTTCCTCTTTGCGTTCTGCCCTCTATCCTCTGTCTTCGACGCCGCCTTACCCAGTGCTAGCTGACCCTCTTCCTCTAACTTCCCCCTTTTGGAGCCTCTGGTCTCTCCCCTCCCTCCTGAACCCCTTTTGCCCCTTCGGTTTCTTCGGCTTCCTCTACCCCGGAGCCCTACCCTGTTCTCCTCCATGACCTTTTTCTCTCTAACCCCTTTTTCACCGCTTCTTCGAGGCAGACACTTAGAGCATACTCAAGGTGTTGATCAAAGGTTACAGGGAGGTCCTGAACCTCTACTCCAACATTAATTATGACAAACGGGCCCTCATTGAACCACCCTCAGTGGTCTCAGATCAGCCCTCCATCCTCAACCCCCACCTTCGGAAGTCCCCTTGGCTGGCGGCCATCCCCAACCCCCTCGGTTCCTTATGAAGATCATCTCATGGAACGTTCGGGGTATGGGACGAGATCTTAAACGTGATGCAACGTGGGACATGTGCGCCAAGCATAGTCCTACCATCTTAGCCTTAATGGAAACAAAACAACTTGATCCCTCTCTTCAACTCATTTGCCAGGTTTGAGGACGGAGACCTTGCCAATGGCTTTCCCAGGCTGCATCTGGTGCTTCCGAGGTATCTGGGACCCCTCAAAGCATTCCCTAGTGTCCTCTCTCATAGGGGATTTCTCTGTTACTGCTATCCTTTCTAGAACCTTGGATGGACTTCTTTGGAAATTCACAGCTGTCTATGGTCCTAACTCAACGGCACTCAAACCAACACTCTGGGACGAGCTCAATTTCGTTGCCTCCCTCCCTCACTGCTCTTGGAGTTTGGGGGGGATTTCAATATCACCAGGTGGTCGTTTGAGAGAACTCAAACTCCAATATCTCGCAAGGAATGTCAGACTTTTCAGACTTCATCTTTCGCAATGAACTCCTGGACATCCCTCTTCAGGGTAGCCTTTTTACCTGGTCTGACCACTCCTCTCAACCCACTATGTCCAAACTCGACAGGGTTCTTCTCTCCCTGTCTTGGGACGAAGTCTTCCTCGGCTCTAATACCGTGGCTCTTCCTAAACCCACTTTTGACCACTGGCCCATCCTCCTGCTTTGAGAGGCCCTAGACCATTCCGGTTCGAATTTTCTTGGTTGGAAGAACCATCCGTGTCTTCTCTTATTCCCCAGTGGGGGGAGTTGTTCTCACCCTTAGTCTCGTGTAGCGCGGGGTATATCCTTCAAACTAAAATTCAACGCCTAAAAGCTTCTTTCAAAACCTGAAGCAGAACCATCCCAGGAGATTTCTCTCATCTTAAAAACTCTCACTTGGCCAACATCCAAGAGTTAGCCTTGAAGAAACCCAGTCCCTGTCTACAGCTGGACAAAACCTTAGAACCCAACGCAAATTGGAGTGCTTCTCCACTCTCAAGAAAGAAGAAATTTATTGGTCCAAGGATCTAGGGTCAAATGGCTCTGCCATGGAGACCAAAACACTGGCTTTTTCCACCGATTTGCCAATTGCTGGCGTCGGGACAATATGATATCCACTCTCAAGGTGGGCAACTCCATCCTCGATCAACCTCACCTCCAGACATTGAGGCGTTCATCCTTTCTTTCTACCAAGACCTCTACTCTAGTTTGTCGGACCCCAGACCTAGGATGGGGTATTTACAGTTCTTGACGACGCCTTCGCTCTGGGTTATTTGGCTGGAACGTCCGTTTTTTGAAGCTGAAATTCTGAAGGCCGTTGCGGACCTTGGCAAAGACACAGCACCAGGCCTGGGCGGCTTTCCAATAACGCCCTTCAAGCTGTTTTGGGATACTTTCAGGCCTCACTTCCTTAGTTTCTTTGAGAAATTCTACCACCGAGGTATTCTGCATAGTCTGATGAATGCAACCTTCATCGCCCTTGTCCCTAAAGTGGAAGCAAAGGAACTGAATGATTTCAGACTTATCAGCTCGGTCAATTCAATCCCTAAGATACTATCCAAAGTGATGGCCTCGAGATTGAAAGAGGTCCAACCTTTTGTGATCTCTCTCTTAGAGCGCCTTCATCAAAGATTGGCAGATTTTGGATGGGGTCTTGGTGGCACATAAGTGCTTGACTGCAGACAATTAGCAAAAAAATTGTGCCTCATTTTCAAGATAGACTGGGAAAACGCTTATGACCACGTTGACTGGTCAATCTTGGATGAAACAATGTCCTTTCAGATTTGAATTAGTTTGGCTCCAAGAGGAGTCCTTACCTACTCTCATCCAGACTTGGTGGAATTCTTTTTTTTCCTTGGTCACGGTTAGAGCAGGATACATACTCCAGACCAAAATCCAACTCCTCAAAGCCTCTCTCAAGACTTGGAGTCGTTCCATTCTCGGTAACTTCTCCCAAATAAAATTTTCCCTTCTGGAAACCATCCAAAAACTTGACCGTCTCGAGGAATCTAGACCTCAAGATGCTACAGAGCTGGACCTCAGATCAAGGACAAAATTGGAATACCTCTCTACCCCTCAAAAAAGAAGAGGTCTACTGGTTCCAGAGATCAAGAATTAACTGGTTAAAAGCCGGTGACCATAACACTGCTTTCTTTCCTTGGATAGCCAATTGTCGCAGAAGAGACGATACTATCTCAATGATCAAATACAACAACCACTACTTAACTCAACCAGAAGAAATCGAGCAGGCAATCATAGAGTTTTTTCAGACTCTATATACAGCTCCATCTGGCCCCAGACTGCGAATGTCATCGCTTTTCTTCCTAACTCTCCCCAAAGACCAGGCTGTATGGCTAGAGCGACCTTGCACTGAAGAAGAGATTATACAAGTTATTGATGCTCTACCTTAAGACAAAGCCCCTGGACCTGACGGCTTCCCAATTGCACCATTTAAAGCTTTCTGGGATACCTTTTGTCTTGACTTTATCAGATTTTCGAGGAATTCTTCCTCTGGGGAACTTTCCACAGCAACTAACACGACCTTCTTAGCCCTTGTCCCCAAAGTTGAAGGGTCTGCGGAAATCAATGACTTCCACCCAATCAGTCTTTTCAAGTCCTCCTACAAGATCTTGGCAAAAGTCGTGGCTTCAACAAGTCCTCCCTTCCATCATCTCTTCTTCTCAAACTGCCTTCATCAAAGACTGACAGATCCTCGATGGGGGCCTTAGTGGCTCATGAGCGCATCCACTCGAGGCATTTGGCAAAAAAACCAGGCCTCATAGTCAAAATAGATTGGAAAAAAGCCTATGACCATGTTGACTGGTCAATCTTGGAGGAATCAATGGCTAGAATGGGGTTCCGGGATCGTTGGAAGAAGTGGATGAGAGGCTGCTATTCCCATCCCCACTTTTCAATCCTCATCAATGGAACCCCAAAGGCTTCTTCCTGCCTTCGAGGGGACTTCGCCAGGGAGACCCTCTCTCTCCCTTTCTGTTTGCTATCTCTGCAGAAGTTTTCAGTCGGTCCATTTCCCGGCTTTATCAGGCAGGACTCCTCCGGCTTCAGGAGCATTAGGCACGATCCAACTGTGTCTCATCTGCAATATGCGGATGATACCCTGGTATTCCTTGATACCTCACGAAGCGAAGTTGACACCCTCAATCTATTCTTGAAGTGCTTCGAAGCAGCAATTGTGTTTAAAGTCAAAATTGGAAAAATAAAAAATGATGGGAGTGGCTCTAACGAATGGAGAAGTCAGAGCGATCATCCCAAATTGGGAATGTAAAGTGGAGGACCTCATTACTACATATCTGGGCCTTCCACTGGGACTGGGGATACCCAAGAAGAGACAATGGTCCCAAGTCCTAGATAAGGTAGATAGATATCTGGCATGGTGGAAGGGTAGATTCTTCTCAATGGCAGGGAGAACAACCTTCATAAAAGCCACCCTGGCAAATTCCGCGGTTTACCTCATGTCCCTCTTTCATATGCCAGCCTAGGTGGCAAACCGCTTGGACCAACTCATGAGAAATTTTCTTTGGTCAGGGCAGGCTGAAAAAGACAAAATTTCATCTTGTAGCATGGGACAACATTTGTCTACCTAGACATCAGGGAGGCTTAGATATGCAGGTCCTTCGAAAACACAATCTGACACTCTTAGGGAAATGGTGGTGGTGACTAGCCACCCAACTTGTCTCTCTTTGGGCTCAGGTCTTACAGAATAAGTATGGGATCCCCGAAGGAGTTTGGGTGCCAGAAAGGAGCCAGTTGCATAATGCCTCAGGATCGTGGAAATCTTTTACCTCTACTCTCTCTCAGTTAAAAAATTGATAAGATTATATCCTAGAGAAGGCTCTAGAGTGAGATTCTGGTCAGATTTATGACTAGGAGCCTCACCTCTGCGAGAAGTATTTCGTACCTTCTATGCAGTTGCTCCAAACAAAGAATCTTCTATTGCAGAGGAAATGGTTATGTCAAGAGGTCGAAGAGTTTGGAACCCATCTTTTCGAAGGAACCTAACAGAAGTGGAAATCAATCACTTACAATTGCTATCGACAGCTCTACCTTTCTATTTCATCCCTATACAAGGAAGCGATGCTATAGTCTGGACTCTCGGTAGCCTCCTTTTATAAGAGCCTAACTCAGCCCCGCACTCTTCCGATGAATCCCACTTCGGTATTGTTGAAAGTTTGGTCCACCATCGCCCCTCCCAAGGTTCAAACTTTCAACTAGCTCACCTGCTCCCAAAGAGCTCTCACAGTGGACCACCTCCAAAAGAGAGGGATCCCAATCTCCAATAGATGTGCTTTGTGCCTTTGCGAGGAGGAATCAAATCCTCATCTATTCATCATTTGCCACTTTACATTCGAACTTTAGGGCCTAGTGTTACAACTCTTTCTTATCAAATGGTCAAGGCCTTGATCTCTTACGACCTAGATTCATATTGGCCGAAGGCTGGAAGAATCTTATGGAAGGCTACCTTAGCTGTAACCATATGGACAATTTGGGTGGAAAGGAATACCAGAATCTTCAAGGAATAAAACTCCAGACTTTAGCACTCCTACATAAGGTAACCTCTTTAGCCACTTTTTGGGCCTCTAACATAAGGTGGTTCTTGGGCATAGCAGGGAGCTGTTTCCTCAGCCAATGGAAAAATATCCTTCATCACCAACCGCGACATGCTTCAAGACCCAACAACCGGCAACCACCACCAGAAGGTAGCATCAAGCTGAATTTTGATGGTTGCTCCCCTGGGAACCCTGGCCTGGCAGGGGCTGGGGGGGTCTTCAGGGACCATAATTGTAACGTCCTCTTAACTTATTCTGAGCATCTTGGTCTTAAGGAGTCCCAATACGCAGAAGCCTTGGCCCTCTTACTGGGCTTGAAAGGTTTTAACCATTCTTGGGGCTCACAACTGATAGTGGAAGGAGACCTACTAAATGTTCTCTCCTGGGCGAGTAGGGCGGTTGCTCCATCGTGGCCCTTAACCTCAATTTTTGACGAAATTGAGCACATTAGTAGGGCGATGGACTTCTCATTGAAGGATATATGGAGGACGTCCAAGGAGTTCGCAAATCTCTTGGCGAAAGAGGGAGCTAGAATACAAGTAGAACATCAAGCCGGTCTGATTCCTTTTTTGCTCAGGACCACAGGCACAACATAAACACTTTGTAGTTGGGCACCTTTCAGCCCTGCTTTATTTTTGAATGCTTCATGTAAAATCTTTGTAATCGGGCGGTTCTTATAAGCGCCTTTTATGTACATGACAGGTTGACGCATTTTTCACCGAGTCACCCTAAGTGGGCGACATCAGACTCTCATATCCATATAAACATTTCTCCTCAGTAATGCAAGGTTAACCTTTCTAAAAAAAAAAAAAAAAAAACTATGGCCAGAATGGGGTTTAGGGATCGATGGAGAAAATGGATGCGGTGTTGCTACTCTCATCCGTATTTCTCAATGTTGATTAATGGGGCCCCTAAAGGTTTCTTTCCCTCTACTAGGGGTCTCCGGCAAGGGGACCCTCTTTCTCCATTCTTGTTCGCTATTGTAGTGGAGGTTTTCAGTCAATCTATTTCTTATATGTACCACTTGGGCCTCCTTTTTGGGTTCAAAAGCAGTACCAGAGGTCCCACGGTCTCCCACCTTCAATATGCCGACGATACTGTAGTGTTCTTTGACGCCATCCTGGGGGAAATTGAGTGCCTACGCCTCCTCCGTAGATGCTTCGAGTACGCCACTGGTTTCAAAGTAAATATGGAGAAGTCCATTATGATAGGGGTGGCTCTCACACCTTCGGAGACTAGAGCTCTCATCTCAGATTTGAAGTGCAAGGTGGAGGACCTTCCTACTATCTATCATGGGATGCTTTTGGGCATTGGAAAACCTAAGAAGAGGCAGTGGTCTCACATTATCGACCAAGTAGACTGCCGGTTAGCAAGTTGGAAAGGCAGGTTCTTGTCTTTTATAGGAAGAAAAGCTCTCATAAAGGCAACCCTATCCAATACACCTCTATATCTCATGCCACTCTTCTATGTGCCTATTGTCGCCAATCGCCTGAAACAACTTATGAGAATTTTCTTTGTTCAGGGGTTTTGAATCAAAAAACTTTCACCTCATTGCTTGGAATAAAGTCTGCCAACCGAAGCACTTAGGTGGAATAAGGATCCGGATTCTTAGTGGTGGCGTCTTGCGAACAACTATAATTTCCTCTGGACTCAAGTGATCCGTTGCAAATACAAAATTTCCTTCAATGCCTAGTTTCTGGAGGGTAGTCCACAGAGCAGGACTTCTGGGGCCTGGAAATCTTTCTTGTCTGCCCTCACTATTTTCATGCAAAACATTCGCTTCCATCTAAGGAAAGGCCTTAGAATCCGCTTCTGGTCTGATCTTTGGTTGGGCCACACCCCTCTCAAGGAAAGGTTTCCTTCTTTGTCCTCTCTAGCCACCAATACCTCCTCCTCGATTGTAGAAGAGATCCTTGTTGCCGGCAGCTCCAGGGCTTGGAATCCATCCTTTAGATGCCCGCTCTTGGATGCTGATTTCCTGGAATTTATCTCACTCTCATCCCTCTTGCACGCCATACTCTTCACCCTCTTTGGGCCAAATAGCCTCATTTGGACTCCTCCCTCGAGTTCCTTTTCGGTAGCGTCCTTCTACAATAGACTCCTGCAACCCCCAACTTTCCCCCTTCGTTCAAATTTTGTGGTTTCCAAAGTATGGTCCTCGATAGCCCCATCGAAAGTTCATGCTTTCAATTGGCCTGCGGGTTTTGAAAAAGCTCTCAACATGGACCCGCTCCAACACTGGGGAATCCCTATCCCAAACCGCTATGTTATGTGCCTCGACGAAGAAGAGAACGATCCTCATCTCTTTATCCACTGCAATATAGCACTAAACTTGTGGAGCAGACTCTTACAACTTTTCGGATTGTCTTGGGTTACGCCAGCCTCCATTCCAGCCCTCTTCAAACTCACGGAGGACCCTTTCTGGCCCAAGGCGGGCAAGCTCTTATGGAAGGTTTCCATAGCAGCCACGATTTGGGTAGTCTGGACAGAAAGGAACCTAAGGATCTTTCGAGGAATCAAGTGCGAAGTCTCAACCCTTTTTCACTAGATTAAGTCCTTGGTTATCTTCTGGGCCTCTAATCACAAGGTCTTCAATGGTATTTCAACCGTGTCTTTCCAACTAAGTTGGGAACATGTCCTCCTCTTCCAACCTTGTCGGGCTTGGTGGGATTTTTAGAGACCCACCATGGAAACATCCCGACCTCTTTCTGCAAGTATATTGGCCAAGCCGACTCCCAGCTAGCTGAGTCATTAGAGCTTCTCACGGGACTCAAAATGTTAGAAGCCGGGTGGGAACAACCTCTTTTAGTGGAAGGAGACGCCCGAAATATAATTCTTTGGGCTGCCGGCGACGCCACACGACCTTGGTATCTTGCATCTATTTATGATGAGATTTCACACCTTTGCAGGGATACAACCGTCTCATGGATCGCATATTTGGAGGGAATCAAATGGCCTGGCGGACCAGATCGCTAAGGATGGAGCCCTCACATAGGTCGTGGATCCTTATAAGAACTTGGGAACCACGCTTTCATGACTGTGGCCTTATCTTTTTGTACATTTGTGATTTTTTTGGTCCTTCCCCTCAAGATTTTTACTCTTGACGGACCTTTCTCTTATTCCGTTTTTGTACATCTTTGTAACGGGCAATGTTTTAATCCCCTCTCATTTTTTGTATGGGTTTACTTGACCAAAGTTAACTTATTTTTACCTATAGGCCCGGTATGTGGGTTCTCTCTCTGAACCTTGTACACTTCTTCTTTTTCAATACAACAATTAACAACATAAAAAAAAAAATGCATTATGCAGGCTTGGGCATATCGCCTCCATCGGCATATGCGGGATTTCGCGATGCAGCTGCATATGCGGCATATCGACCACATGCGGCCGTATTGGCTGCATTGTGGTATGTAGCACCTCTAAAAAAATCCCAAGGCCTTGCTTCCATGGTTTTAAAAGAATTGAACTCAGAAAAAAAGAACAAAAAAAAGAACCAAAAAATTTATGTGCTTCCAAAATTTAAGAAAAGAAATTTGGGGTTTGTTCTTGAATCTTTGGTGGACTGTGTGATACTGTTTTGAGCTTCATTTTGAAAGTTTTCCAGTGAAAATTCAAGAAGTTGAAGGATTCAAGGCCTAGGTGATTAAATCCAAGTCCATGAAACCGAAATTTCTTTGGACTTGGGTTTTAAAGGTTACATTTAGGTTGTGGTTGTGTGGCGGTGGTCGTAAACCTGTGGTTGTGAAGTATTTTTGGCCTTTGAGTGTTATGTGAAATTGTTAATTGTCGTTACTTTATTGGGATGGAATGTATTACTTTATACTACGTCACATGTAAGACTATATACCATGTCTTTATTAGACTATCAGGCAAGTCGGACCACTAATATATTAGAGAGAAGTACATAACCAATTTTTCTATTATCACATAGATCACACATTCATGTTTTTTTATTTTTAGAAATTTATTGATCGCTTCATCATATTTGCGCCTGCCTCGGGACCGCATCGAGCCACATTCCGCATCAGATCCCCCATTGCATCAAGTTCGCATCCGCACTTGATAACACTGCTAACATTCGTCAGTAAATTACAAAATCTCATCTATTTTTCGAGGATAGTAGTCATTTCTATGAATCAGCTTGTATGTCTCATATGACCTACAGGAGCATACTGAAGTATCTTGGTATTGACTATGAGTATATGTGTACATTAATTATCATCTTAGTGTCCTCAAAATATGGCCAATTAGTAATTTGCTCTAGTTCTACAAGGTAGATATGTTCGAAATCTTTCGTCATACATCTAGGGGTTGTATGTTGTGGGAGCAGCTGTGTCTTATTTTTGAATATTTTTTATTAAATTCTAGATATTTTGTATTTTTTTAGGGTATTTAAGTGATTGTATGGATTTCTAGGATTTTAGGGTTGCTTTGAGAAGTAGTTAGAGGTCTTATGAAATTATTTGTTTTTCAAGGGAAAGATGTCATTATAAATTTTGTTTTAATTAGGATTTCTATTTCAATTAGAATATAGATCTCTTAGGTTTTATGTAGGGTCTGTTATTGTAAATAGGGATGTTTCTTGAGGGTTTAGTAGTAGAGTTGCATATAATTTGTTTTGGGAGTCTAGGGTAAACTAGAGAGCTAAGATGCTTGGCTTGTGAGCTTCCACCATTAGTTTCAATCAAAATTTTTGTTCTTTGATTTCTTTCTCTAGATTCTTCACTGCATCACTTGGTATTAGAGCAGGTTGTCTCTCAAAGTGCCCTAAGATATGCTACAAGTTTGCATGATGGCTTCTATAGATCATCGACATCCTTGAAACCAAAGCTTCCACACGCCCTTTTGCTATTGTCGGAAGTATTTGGTGCTGGCACCCATGCCAATGGGTGGCCTTAGAGGCAAATGGAGCCTTGGGTGTCACTATTTGGGACCCATCCATCCATAACCTTATCTCCAACTCGGTGGGCACCCACTTGGTGTCCCTCTCCTTCTCTATCGAGTGAGACCTAACTGCCTCTGGAAGTTCAATGCAGCCTATGGCCCAAATAGTCGCACTCTTAGGCAAGATTTTTAGGCTGAGTTAAATGCAGTGGCTTTCTCTCCACCAAACCTTGGGTGTTTGGTGGAGATTTTTATGTCATCAAATGGGCTCATGAATGCTACAGAAATTTGAGAATCATCCTCGGCATTATTGGATTCTTAGGCTTTATCTCCCTGGACAACCTTATCGACATTTCTCTGAGTGGCGCTTCTGCATCTGGTGTAATCACTCTTCCATGTCCACCCTCACCTAGTTAGATTGATTTATGATAACTTCAGGGAGGGAGGATAACTTTCCTGGAACTCACTCCTATACCGCAGCCGAAATTATCTCTGATCACAAACCCATTCTCTTAGATGTTGTCACAATGAACTTCGGTCTGAAACCCTTTAGGTGCGAATTGTCATGATTAGAACCAAACTTTGTTAGAACCTGGTGGTCCTCCTTTTCTGTCTTCTGATGGGTAGGTTTTAGACTAAAAAGGAAAGCTTTCAACCACTGAAAAATGTTCCATCAAGAATTGGAGTTGTTTGAACTTGGTTAATTTTTCCTATCTAAAATCCTCCCTTCTCAAGGTGATCCTCCGGTGAAGAAACTAGAACTCTGTCTTCTGACTAGCTCAGCGAGAAAAGAAAAGCCAACTCTGAGTGCCTTAATCTTCTCAAACAAGAGGAGATCTTCTGGTACCATAGATCAAGAGTGAAATGCCTAAAGATTAGATATAGAAACATAGCCTGTTCCCAAATTCCATTGACAACATCTCTATCTATCAAAACATTTTTAGGAATCGGATGAGGTGGCTGCTATTATTCTTTCTTCTAAGAACTACTCTTAGCTTGCTGTAATCCCCGTCTTGTCATGGATGACCACTCCTTCCTGACTATCACTTTGAACAAAGCTGCATGGTTAAAAATACAGTTTGAAGATAAAGAAAAACATCAAAACCATCTCTGATGTAGGCAAGGACAATGCACTGGGACCTGATGATTGTCCGATTGCAATCTTTTCCAGACTCTGAGATGCCTTCTCCCTTGACATTTTTGTTTTATTTAGTGAAATCTTCCACAATGGCATCCCTTTGTCATCCTTGTCCCTATATCTGGGGGAGCCGCTGACAACAAAGAGTTTAGGCCAGTCAGCCTCCTAAAATCTTCCTAAAAAATTCTCTCCAAGTCCTCCCTCCCTTCATGGATCGGTCCTAGATCTTGTCATCTCCTCAGATCCTCAACAGTGTGTTCATAGATCAGTTCTATTTAGGATTAGGATTTCTTGGGTTATAAGTAGGGTCCTAGGGTCCTTTTATTATATACAAGGGTTCTTGTGTGTGTGTGTGTGTGTGTGCGCGCGTGTGTGCGTGTGCACACGCGCGTGTGTGCGTGTGCGAGTGTGTATGCAGCCTAGTTGACCAGAAAACTATGAAGCTTTGGTTGTAAGCTACCATTATTTTCAATTAAATTTTCAGTTCTTTGATTTCTTTTTCTAAATTCTTCACTACATTTGTGTACACAATGTGTAAAAGATAGTTTTCTGTTGTTTTAGAAATCATATGAGGGGATGGATGTAAAATCGAACAAATAGCTTCTGTCCCAAGAACAGAGGACTCATTAAGTTGTAAGAGCAGCCAATCCGCGTGTCCAGTGGAGTTCTTGAGTGTATGTTTATTTACAAATCATGGCATGGATCTATGTTAATGATGCGTTCCAGGTGACTTTCCCTGAATCCATTTGATTCCTCCTTACCAATGAAACTTACGTTGGGTTTGGTACGTCTTGTCTTTAGCGTGAGATATTTTCATTGGGCTAACAATGCATCTTGCTTTTCCAATGTCAGCAGTTCTTTGATTATGTATAAAACGCTCAGTATTTGAACTGCTTCTAGTGACCAATTTTATTCTGATATCATTTCCTATTGAATGATCACATTCTACCCAACAGGAGGAGGGTTCTAGCTGGTTATATATGTTTTATTTTCATGGGGGGACCACTAACTGTCCATTGGACCCTTTTTATTGATGGGATTCTTGATGACATTTTTGCTACTTCAGTGGCCGGGACTGTTGCTTGATATTCATGACTATCCTTTTTTCTGCTTTCCAAGTACTACTTGGTATCTCACTGTCTACATTGACTGGCAAACTGGTAACTACTTCTCAAAAGGCAAAATATTGTTAAATATGTAATGAGCAATAAACCAAGGTGGAAAAAGAAAAGGAAAGAAAGTTGTTTCTAATGGTATATATAGAACAAATTTATCCTACAAGCATTGCAACCCCACTTCCCTGATAACTTACAACTTGCCGGCTTCCTTGCTTTCAGAAAATAACATGCACATTTTTTCCCGTTTTAGGTTTTTGGTCTCTCCTTAGTGAAATTTAAGGAGAAATTCCTTTCTATACATTGTTACACATGTATTTGTCCTTTATGAACTGCAGTTGCTTCTCGAGGAATAGGAATATTTATGTATTTTATGTTTAAATATACCTCTCTGTCTGTATGTCTACATGCTGCTCTAGATCTGCAGTTTTCTTCCATTTCACACCTTTTATTTGATTCAGGTCGAATTTACAGCTCCTTCGTCAGAGATATTACTATGCGACATGGAAAGCTGATGGAACAAGATATATGATGCTTATAACTTTGGATGGATGCTATTTGATTGACAGAAAATTTTGTTTCCGGAGGGTCCAGCTGCGGTTTCCTAGAAGATCTTCCAATCAGGTATGTGTATCCCTTTTTCCCTTCTTGCCATATTCATTGCCGCTTTCGTGTGTTCTCTAGCATATGTTTTCTGATATCATTCCTATCACATTTGCTTTGTAATGTTATATGCTTCCCAGGGTCCATCTGACAAAACTCATCACTTGACATTACTTGATGGTGAGATGATTATTGACACTGTACCTGAAACTGGCGAGCAGAAAAGAAGATATCTTGTTTATGATATGATGTTGCTGAATGGTGTTTCAGTCACAAAGGTCAGATAGGCAAATTTTACTGGATGGATTAGTTGGAAAAATCGTTTTGGTTCTTTTGTTTCATGCTTGCTGGATTCAAATTCTGAAGCTCGTTTAGGTTTTGGGAGTGTCCCTTTCTGTTAAACTGTCTGTGTTTTGCCTTTGGCTGCTTGATTACTGGTCATGCTAAGTGTCAATGGAGTGGCTGTATCAGGGAACACTTGGATAATGTTTGATTGGTTGAATTTTTCATTTTTTAAAGCAGTTCAATAGTTCAACTCTGGATTATGTTGTAGGCCATTAAGTAGCAGGATAATCATATCCACACTGTATCTGCTACCTTTTCATTGAATGAGATTTTGTGATGTTTCTTAAATAAGCGTGGTAGTTTGTTTTGCTGATATCTGTAAGGCCAACCACCAGACTGACTACAAATCTCTTATTTGTATGATGTTCATCATATCTGACCAATAACACCGTACTGATTTATTGATATGGATTCTTCTTAATGAAGTATTATGGGATGGGTGAGCTATTGTCATTCATCCATTTGTATTAAATATGTAATATTTTCTTGTTAAGTATGTATTGGTATCATCCTTGAAGATATGTATTGGTATGTATTGTTAAGTATGTATTGTTATGTAATGGTATATATTGTTAAGTATTGTATTGTTATGTATTGGTATGTATTGTTATGTATTGTATTGTTATGTATGTATTGGTATGTATGTATTGGTATGTATTGGTATGTATTGGTATTGTTATTGTATGGTTATGAAGTATGTATGTATGTATGTCTTGGTATGAAGTATTGTATTGTTTTGTATTGGTATGTATGTATGTATGTATTGTTATGTATTGGTATGTATTGTTAATATGTATTGGTATGTATTGTTAAGCATTGTATTGTTAAGTATGTATTGTTGTGTTATTGTATTGTTAAGTATGGTATTGTTAAGTATGTATTGTTAAGTATGTATTAAGTATGTATTGTTAAGTATGTATTGGTATGTGTTGTTAAGGATGTACTGGTATCATCCTTGAAGATATGTCTTGTTAAGTATGTATTGTTAAGTATGTATTGTTAAGTATGTATTGTCATTCATCCATTGGTATGTATTGTTAAGTATGTATTGGTATCATCCTTGAAGATATGGGTAGGCACTATGAATGAGCGAGCTTTTTTCTTTGCGGATTTGAGCGTTGAACTTTGATCTCGTAATAATAGTATGACAGTATTGTTTCTTGTGGCTCTTGGGTGGGGAAACTCCTTTTGATGATTGAGTTGTCTTCAGCTTCATTCAATGTGCTATAGTTTTTGGTTTGTCATTACTTTACACTTCTTTTGTGACTAGTGTTTTGTTTTCGTTTGTCATCTTCTACTTTAAATGTTGATTTCAAAACAGATTCAATTCAGCTTAGATGCA
The DNA here is from genome assembly GCF_054954075.1 of Amborella trichopoda. Lineage (NCBI taxonomy): Eukaryota > Viridiplantae > Streptophyta > Magnoliopsida > Amborellales > Amborellaceae > Amborella > Amborella trichopoda. The sequence continues at coordinate 22,946,658 of NC_142344.1, forward strand.
TGCAATATATTCATTATTTTTTTAGTTTTTTGTTGGTAAGCTCAATTTGAACGCAAGATTTGAATTGTCAACTATGAGCACTATCTAACTGAGCTATGGCCTGATCCAACATTTTGATACCTTTTATAAGTACTCTATCTCCGACTCTAATGGTCTGTATTTGTCAATCCTTTGAGCTGGTTTATCATTATTAATGACAACCATTTGGACCCCATGAAACCTGAAGGAAAAAAATGTTGTCTATTGTTCTGGTTAATAATCGAGTTCTTATTATTAAATGACGAACACAATTAGAACGTAGCGGTAAAAGGAACTGTTAGCATAACAGAGGGTGGAGGTCACAGATACATTCGTAAGATTAAGATATCAGATGCGAAGGAAACTTTGAAAAAGATGAAGATAAGAGAGGCGGATAGAGGTTTGGAAGTGCATGGGGAGATTGGCTGACCAAGCTGTTCAACAAGGTGTTGAGAACAAAGAAAATGCAAGACGAATGGAGGAAAAGTACAATGGTTCCTAGCTGCCTATTTACAAGAACAAAGGAGACATATAGAATTGTCCGAAGTATTGATCAAACTTTTGAGCAACACTATGAAGCTCTGAGAGAGATTGATTGAGCAACGACTAAGGCATGAAACTAGTGTATCAGAAAACTAATTCGGTTTTATGCAAAGGAGGTCAACGACCAAGGCTATTTTCAACTTAGATAACTGATTGAGAAGTTAGGGCGAAGGAAAAAAACCTCTACATGGTCTTTATTGATCTAATGAAAGCTTATGATATAGTACCTCGAGATTTGATTTGCTGAGTGTTGGAAAAGAAATGAATTTGCAGACACTACATCGACTTGGTGAGATATCTGTACTATGGAGCGCTTACTAGTGTACAAAAAATTAGTGGAGAGACGAGTGAGTTTTCAGTAACAATAGGCGGACATCAAGGGTCTGCATTGAGCCTATACTTCTTTGTCTTAGCTATAAATGAGTACGAGGTACCTACAAGATGAGGTACTGAGGTGCATGTTGTTCGCAGATGACAAAGTTTTGATTGACGAGGCACGAAATGACGTCCACACAAGAACTTTGGAGGGATGTTCTAGAATCTAAGGGCTTGTTTGGGTACCTGGATTGGACTCTCCAGTATGAGGCTATCCAGGTATTGGGCCCTTCCCTTGTTTGGGTATCACATTCTTTCGTGGATAGCTGAATCTCGTTGAGTGGCCAATCCACGTGAATGCTATTCCACCAAAATAGGTGGAATAAGACTATCTGTGGTTTCTTGGATTGGCTAATCCCCGTTGGACTCAAAATTTTAAAATTCATTCAAATTAATTTAGAACATTGAGGTCTGTGATTCACAAAGACATCTTACTTAAATATTATATTATACATTACATATAATATAATAAATATTTATATCATCTATAATAAAATATATAGTATTTTTATGTAATATAATAAATATATATTTTTATAATATAATATATATATATTATATTGATAGATAATATATATTAATTATATAACATTTTGTATAATATATATAAGTATTATATATTATATAATGGAAAATCTTCTTGTTAGCCGGTCTAGGCCGATCTGACGATCACGACCTCATTTCGTGTTTGAATTTTAATTTTTTTTTTTACAAATTCAAATCACTTGAAATTTTAGGTGTGTATTCTTCAAAAATAGGAGAATCTAATAAAAATATCAAAAAACTACTTTACATGAAATAAATTGACAAAAATACCCTTGAAATGTTTCGGGGGTATTTTGGTCAATATTGTATTTGCGAACTATTTTTTAAACATTTTTATTAGGTGCGCCTTGATGAGAAGAACACACGCCTAAAATTTCAAGTGATTTGGATTTGTAGAAAAAAATAAAAATTCAAACACGAAATGAGGTTGTGACTCCTTTAATTGGCTTAAATTCAATCTGGGCCGTTGGGCTCATATCTTCCTGTTAGCCCAACGGTGAACAGTAGCATCTTCCTTATATAATATATGTATATATATATTAATTATATAACACATAGTAGTATATAAATATCAAATATTATATGATTCAATTACATTAATAAAATAAATATAAATATATAACGCATATAATATAATGTAATACAAATTATATTATATATATAATTTATACTATTATCTATGTTTATTATATCATATTATATACATATTTTATTCTGTATTTATATAATATTTGTAATATGTTTATGTATTATACTGTAATATTATATATTTCCTGTATGTATATTATATATATTATATATAGTATATATTAATTATATAATATATAGTATATAAATATCATATATTACATATATTATACATAATAAAGATATATTAAAAATAATACAATTACATTAATAAAATAAATATAAATATATATTACATATAATTAAATATAATATAATGCAAATGATATTATACACTATAATATATAGTATTGTATATTTATATTATATTGTATTACTATACTAAATTATATACATTATATAATATTATATATGTATATTTTTATATAATATGTATAATATATTTTTGTATTGTACCATAATATTATATATTTCCTCTAATGTTATATATTGTAGTATAATATAAAATAATATGTTATTTATATAAAATATTATATATATATATAATATGTTAACTATTATTGCAATATAATTTATATGTAAAATATTATAATAATATATGGAAAATTGTTTCATGCGGGTTGGACCGCATTTCCCCATGTGTGGTCTAGAAGTGTAAAGCATCCATCTGAAAGATGGATGCAAGTAGGTGGTGCACATAAAGACAATGGAAACTAACTGTGCGAATGTTTTCTTAATAAAATTATTTTTCTAGTTTTTAAAATTTATTTATTTTTCATATTCATGATCTCCATATTATTGATTACATGTCCTTAAAAAATTAAGTCAAAAAATCCATCTCAGAAAGAGATTTTTAAGCGGCACCGCATTTATACATGTGCGGGTTTACCCGCATGCTAACTACGTCCATAATATATTATATTGTAAATAGTAAATAGTGAATGGTGAATTGTGGGTCTACATGTGAAAACAAATGCACAGGGAATGTTTCCTCACCTCAATAGTTGTGGTTTTATTTTGCAATGAATTAGACCATTTCATGGTAAAAGCTTTTACCATGGTATTTTATTTGCATATGCATTTGCACGAAGCAAATGTATGAAACACGATTTACGTAGGTAAATATTTTATGCACGAACCAAACATACCCTGATAGAATCTTTTGGAGTGTAAGATATCTATACATATGGATACAATGGAAAGGAATAAGAAAAAAATAAGGATTTTATCTTAGTTAAGGAATAATATTGAAGTTTGGAATTGAATATCCCTGGATTCACATATGCAATTGAATATTCATGGATTCACATCTTCCAAGCAATCCAAACAGTGGACACCCCTATCCCAGGGACATACCAATTACAGGATAACCCAATTGCAGGAGAAGCCTATTCTCAAGACAGGCTTCCCTAGGTACCCAAATGGGCCCTAAAGGTTTGAAAATTAGCTGGATTAAAACAGAGTATATAGAACTTGCATTCAGCAATAATAGGAGTAGAGATGAGGAAGTAGTTACGATTGATGGCTAGGAAATACCAAAAATAGCTCACTTTCGGTATCTTGGGTCGATAATATGGAAAAATAGATAGATTGGAGATGATGTCACACATAGAATTAGAGCTGGGTGGGCGAAGTGGAGATGTGCAATCAGAATTTTATGTGATCGTCGCATACCAATGAAGCTTAAGGGCACATTTTATAGGACAGCTGTGAGACCATCTTTGCTCTATGGGGTAGAATATTGGACTTGGAAGGTCAAAAAACAACATACCCATAGAATAAGTGTAGTATAGATGATGTTGAGATGGATAGTGGCAGGACAAGGGATAAAATTCAAAATAAATATATTTGGAAAATTTAGGTGTGGCACCAATAGGTAATCAGATGAGAGAGAATAGACTTAAGTGAGCTAGCCATGTGTGGCGCAGACCCAGTACATCACTTGTTAGGAGGTTCAAGTTAGTTCATGTGGAAGACTCAAAACGGGCAAGGGGTAGCCCAAAAGGACATGGTTGGAAGCAGTGAGAAAAGATATAGGGACTTTTGACCTCACTGAATGACGTAGTAGGATTCGTGTGGCTGACCCCAATTAGTTGGGAAAAAGATTTGATGATGATGACAATGATGATTGTTTTAGTTATGGACGACTTAACTAGGCACCTACAAAATGAGGTACCATGGTGGATGTTGCTCACGGACGACAAAGTTTTGATGGATGAGACCCAAAGCGACAACAACACAAAGTTAGAACTTTGGAGGGATGCTCGAAAGTCTAAAGGTTTTAAAATTAGTCGGACTAAGATAAAAGTATATTGAATGCAAGTTTAGTAATAATAGAATTAAAGATGAGGAAGTAGTTAAAATTGACGATTAAGAAATCCAAGAAGAACGCACTTTCGATAACTTAGATAAATAATCTATGAAAATGGAGAGATTGAGGAAGATGTTCCATATGGAATTAGAACTGGGTGGGTGAACTGGAGATGTGTAATCGGAGATTTATATGATCGCCGCATACCAATGAAGTTGAAGGGGAAGTTCCATAAGACAACTGTGAGACCAGCTTTGCTTTATGGGTAGAATATTGAGCGTTCAAGAAACAACATATCCATAAGATGAGTGGAGCTGAGATGAGGACGTTAAGATGGATGGGTGGCTCCAATAGGTGATAAGATGAGAATTTAAAATGAACGCATTTTAGAGAACTTAGGTGTGGCTCCAATAGGCGATAAGATGGGAGAAAGTAGACTTAGGTGGGCCGGTCAAGTGCACTACGGGCCCATTATTTCACCTGTTAGGAGGTGCAAGTTTATTCAAGTGGAAGGCTCAAAAAGGGCAAGGGGTAGGGTCAAAAGGACATGGTTGGAAGTAGTGAGAAAAGATATGAGAACTTATGGCCTCACGGAATATATGACCTTTAATAGAGCAAAATGGTTGACTAGGATTCATGTAACCTCGAATAGTTGGTAGAACGCTCTGATGATGATGATAACGTTTGGTTGAAAATCAACTCATCTTAGGAAGTCGCAGGATGTTGGATAGGAGATTGCACTGGAGGCAACAAACAAGCACAAAAAAATGAGGGATATGAGATGCGAAAGAGTTGAGAGGTGGGGGAACACAGTTACTAATAATCAAACACTGGAGCCAAGTGCCAAAATCAATAGTAGTACATGAGGTTCAAGGATTGTAATTTGACCTAAAATACTCCACTGGAAGGGTGGAGGGATACTTTGATTTGCACTAGACTTATGAGTTGTTTTTTCAATTATTATTATTACTATTCTTATTATTATTATTATTTATTTTTTTCTTATTGTTATTGTTATTATTATTATTGTGATGTTGATGGACTTTGGGAGTGTTCTCAAGAAGATAATGGAGACATAGAAATGCTGATGATAGTGTTTGTCTATGAATACCCATACTTGAGAATGCCCATGATAGTGTTAGTCTATGAGGTAGCTGGGTAGCTATAGTTTTTCATTATGTTACAGTCAGATGTTCTAGAATACTAGAGTTATGGAAGTTTGTTGAATTTGGGGTGAATTGTTCCAGACTGCTTTTGAAATCTATTTATGCGTTCAACAAAATCAACGGCAAGCAATGTATTTTCTATTGACAGATGTAGTCATTGAGGTGGTTGGGGAACAAATGTCATGTAAGGCTATATTGCCTTTGTTGGGCCTTTGAGGCCTAGAGGGTCGTCAAAAGGGTTCAGGTTCAATTTTCAGGCTTCACCCCAAAGTTGGGAATGGTTTGGGGTGTGCCTCTTTGATGATGTGCAGGATGCATGAAGTTATAGTCCTTTTGTTTTGTTTGGGAAGTTTTGAAACAAGTTCATTGCTTTGAGGGGTAAGCTATCCAGTTCCCATACATTAATAAAACTAGCAAGTTCTGTAGGCTTTTGGCTAAAGCAATGATATCAGAACCGAACTGGACCTGTGGATTCGACTGGTGAACCGGTGCCAAGACCGGTTCAATCAAATTAATGAACAAGGGCAACGCTTGAACTAGTGATGAACCGGATAGAACCGGTCGGTCCAACGTCTAAATTGACCTGTCCGCCAGTTCTACATTGAACTGGCTGGTAATATAGTCCAATGGTTTTTTTTTAGTATTAAAAAAGGGATCCTACCAAGGTAGGGCTTGAACCCTGGACAAACTTGGGAAGAAAAGCATCATGCTACCATCACACACATTGGACTCCGCTGCACAATATTGATCTTCATTGTATATATCATGTCACTTCAGTATGGCAAATCAAAAAACTCATGGTGGAACTTAAAAAAAGAAACTTAACCCGAAAATATAAAAATAGAAAAAGTCCTAATATCTACGGGTATTTTCTTTACATATTTAATTTTAACCTTTAATGTTGTAATATTTAAGGACATAAAAGGGTGAATTCTTAAAAAAAAATAAAAAATAAAAAAAAATTGTTGAGTCCAAATTTGTAATTTTTCTTTTTTGTACTTGGTGTTTCTAAATTGTAACTTTTCTTTGGAAGAACTTTTAGATTGGTTTATTAAAATCAGAAATATGTTGGGGGCTTTTTCTTTTTTTTGTTTTTCTACTACTATCTTTTCAATTTTTGGTTTGGAAAATGCACAAAAGGATCTAAAAATCTAAAAAACAGAAAAAGGAAATACATAAATAAAAAAGAAAAATAGAAATCAAAAAGAAAAAACAGAGAAAATTTTTAAGTTCTTCTATTTTTATTGATTTTTTTTTTTTTTTTTTTTTGACTTTTCTGTTTTTTTTTCACTTTGAATGGTTTAAGGAAAAAAGAAAAAAGAGAATGAATGGTTATGAACTTTTTATTTTGTGTCTTCCTTCTAAATTTTAGTTTATAAGTTTGAGTTATTGTATTATTACTGAGTATTTCTTTATTGCTTGAAGAGTTATATATGTTTATAATATTTTTTAAAAAAATTATTTTTAAATTCGAGTGCATTTTCCTTTAAATTTTCCTCATTTTACTATTTTGTTAGTTATTTAATTTCTTGGACCAGCCCAACTAGTGAACCGGTTTGGTTTAGTTGGTCCAACCGAACCGATGCCTTCACTGGTTCGGTCCTGACAACATTGGGCTAAAGTAGAAGATTCTCCATTCTGTATGACTTTTGATTTGAATGACTAGATATAAGGGAGTCTGGGATGTGTTCTGTCATCATTCTTCGTCATGTTCATGAGTGATTATGCAAAATATCTCCGAGATACCATGTTCAATGTTCAGGACTCCAATTCATGTCTTATCGTGTTGTGTAGAGACCGAGTGTGACCATTTTCTCATCACTGAATCTGTATGGCATTCAAGTGCTTCTTCCTTCACTTATCTCGTATCTTATGGAATTTTGATAGCGATAGTACATGGATGATTGGACTGTTATTTGCGGTGTTTAGGAATACAGAAGGTGCTGGGCCAAAGCAGCATCGGCGTAGGCTGTGTGATATTGTGATGGAGGGAAGAATTATACTTATTTTTAATTTCCATTCAATTTTAAAGAATGTATATTGTGATTTTAGTTTTAGGGATTAGTTCTAAGTTTTTTTTAGTTTCTAGGAATTCTAGGGATTCTTTAGATATTTAAATTAAGGGGTTTAGTTTCAAGTTATATTTAAGTTAGGATCTTTTGCTCAAAAGTCAAAATTTCCAAAACAATACTTTTTCAATATAAATATGGGCATGGGTGGGCTGGAGAGTTATTCATGTATTCCTCTTTAAGAAAAGAAAGACTTTGTCTTCTAAAAGAAGCATAAGGATTAAGCCCTAGGTGGGAATAAACCCTAGGGTTTCTACAAAATTGTGTGCTTCGTCCTGTTTTCTTGGTTTCTTCACGTTCTCCTATATCAAGTGGTATCAGAGCCTGTGATCTACACAGGAGGTACTGTAGCAAGTACGAAAGTCATTGTAGCACATACAAAGCTACTATAGCATCACTTTTTTGTGCCCTAGGTCAAAACAAATAGTGGAAATTATAATAGGGTTTAGGGTTTGCTGATTTTGGCCAAAGGTTTGCCTCGGATTTGTGATTTCGGCAAACCCATGGTAGTGAGATGGGGCCATAAAAGGAGGATTTTTGTAGATCTACTTCGTGATCCTATGGATGACAAAATTGATGAACTTGAAAGGCAAGTACAGTAGCTGACGCAGTGCTCCGTGAGCCTCAATAATGGGTAAGACGGTGATATTTTAGCCCAAGAGAATCTCGAGTACATGCCTTTTCACTTTTCTGCTCGACGTGGGGAGTCGAGTGATGAGGATAGTGATAAAAGACCTAGATGTGGGGAACATCACTCTAGGGTTTTTGATTTGACAGATAAGATTTTTTATTTTGACAGCGATTGCATGGGAAGTTAACAAATTGTAGATTTGGATTCACCACCAATCTTCGATATATAAGTAGATGAACAACAAGATTTCTTAAAAGATCCAATCTAAGATAAGGATCGATATGATAGTGAATGTATTTTGGAAGAGGTTAAAGAATATGGAGAGAAGGCAACACGAGGACTGATCCAAATCATGGCCTTTGAAGATGTCATTAATATTGAAGAGATAGAGTATTCAAAAAATTCGGGGCATTGGAATCAGAGTAGCACGGTGGAAGTGTCGATTTAGAAGCTTCAAATTGTGGCCCTAACACCTCAAGATAGATATTAGGATCCGTTTCGTGAGGAATGTTTTTTATTAGGAATAATCTTTGAACCAACAAAGAAGAAGAAGGTTGAAGAAGGTGGTTTTGACGCTGAATTCATCTTAGAACACTTCAAAACTCGAGGACGAGTTTTCTCCAACAAAGGGAGAATGGTGGAGGGAAAAATTATACTTATTTTTAATTTCTATTCAATTTTAAAGAATCTAGATTTTGATTTTAGTTTTAGGGTTTATTTCTAGGTTTTTTTAGTTTCTAGGAATTCTAGGGACTTTCTAGATGTTTTAATTAAAATTAGGGAGCTTAGTTTCAAGTTATATTTAAGTTAGGGCATGGATGGGCTGGAGAGTTATTCATGTATACCTCATAAGAAAAGAAAGATTTTGTCTTGTAAAAGAAGCCTAAGGATTGAGCCCTAGAATGGAGTAAACCCTAGGGTTTCTCCAAAATTGTGTGCTTCTTGTTGATTTTTCTTGGTTTTTTCAAGTTCTCCTATGTCATATTTGTATGTGTTTTGTGTATGTGTGATTTTGTGTGTGGCGGAGGAGAAAGGGAGGGATGGAGAATAGGAGAAAGGGTGAAAGGGAGGATAGGAGGAAGGGAGAGTGGGAGGGTGCCCCCCCTCTCAAAAAAAAAAAAAAAAGAAATTAGAGATATATAAACAGCGAGCGGCCTAAGTTTCCTCTGATTAGATCACAAGAAAAATTCAAAGCGCTCAATGACAAGAGCACAAGGACACATGTTCTCGATGATGAGAGAACAAGAAGTGCTTCAAGTGTTTGATGGGCACAAAGAAGAGGATAAGGAGTAGAAGTTGTGGGTAAGGCGGGCTGAGGCACTCACATAGGTCGTGCCTTTGTCATGAAGCCGGGCCCTTAGAGAGCCCTCGGCCCTAGGCACCCCCTTTCCCTAAGCAATGTATCTAGGGCCTTTGAGTTCCTAAGGGAGCTGCCAAGGTGTAGAGGTGGCCGATTTTTAATTTTTATCGTGCTGGTTTGTTTTCCTTCATCCTTCAAGGGAGTGAAAATCCTATATAAGATATGTCCCATATACCATAGCTAATTTCTGGGTTTTGATTAAGGGAAAAGAATGGGAATGTTTAGGGGTTGAGATCCAATCATGGTAAGCTCATGTGAAGTTTACTATTTTACGGGCTTTAGGTTGTTGACTGTTTTACTGCTTATTTTTAGTAGTTCTTGTGAAGGTGGTTTTCAGTAGTTAATCATTCACAAAACTAGTTAAGCAAACTTGCTCAAATCAACACACAATTATAGTAATTTGTTTTGGTGCTTGAAAGATGATATTTCCAATCTGTAATGGATGAAATATGTCTTTTAAGCAAAATTAGCTTGATACATTTGGTTTCCACTCCAATTTAAAGCTAGCCTACAACTCGGAGATAAAAGAAGGTATAGAATAACTTTAGATTAATGCTTGAAGGTCTCAATAACTAGTTTTTGGGTTTTGAAGTTAATAATGATGTGCACAGAAATTCGGGTTTCGATTTTAGATGGGAAATTAGGGTTAAGAGTTTTTTGGGTTTTATTAATGTTTGATTCTAGGAAGAATTAATGGGTTATTTTTAAGTTTTTAGTGGATTTTTGATGGGGATTGTTTGCTAGTTTGGAAGGTTTTGATAAAAGCAAGGATTTGAGGAAATAAGAAATAGGAAAGAAAATGGAGAGGGAAAAATTAATAAAGGAGGAAGAATGCTAAAGAATCCATAGAGAGAAAATGGGAAGGGAAAGAAAGGGGAGGAAAAAAGAATTTAAGGAAAAGACAATGGAAGAAATGTGAGGAAAAGACCAGAGGGAAATGAAGAAAGGAGAAATTAAATAGTACCTTCGAAGGGAGGTGACCTTTGGCGGAGTAATCAAGCCATGATGTTCAGTCCAAGAAATCAAGAAGCGTTTTCTAATAATTTTTTTTTCTTTCTCAAAGTTCACATCCCTATTCCCATTTATACAAATTGTCATAAACATAATGAGATAATATACCCTTAATTAAAATAAATTAATAAAAGACTAAACTACCCTGAAATTCTCTACAACTCTAGAAGATAAAATTACCCTTCAGTAACTAAAATATAAAGAAAGATTAAATGGCCTTAGTTTTTTTTTTTATGTTTTTGAAACTTTTGACTATTATAAATATGTATAATGATTACAGTGCGACAAAAGTGGTAAAAATGGAAGCCCACAAAATGGGTGCTCTGAATACAAGAGGAATGATAGAAAAGAAGCAGTAAAAGAGAAATAAAGTTATAACTACATTTTCACTAAAAGAGAGCAATTATGGGCATCGCAACCGTTTCTTGTTACGCGCCAGGCTGGAAGTTTGCGATGGAGCTCCACTGAGTTGAATGTGCTTCTTTGTCACCAAAACGTGAGCACGAATTGTCCCTTGGACCCATGCTGCCAAAACGTGAGAGGGGCTAGTAGGGAATAGAGTGATGAGGTGATAGGTAGATAGGGGTTCACTCTCCAAAAAGTAAAAATGAAAATCCTGATGCCATGCTGTAGTCACGATAATGAGTTTGGTTGAGTGTTTTGTGGTGTCCAGTATTTCCTCTCTAATATTATGTTTTGTCCTAATAATATGACCAACATGTTGTGACCCCTCGAATGAGTAAGGCCCCCGTATGGGCATACTAATGCTTAATAGTCATGTCAAAGAAAAAGATCTGTCTACCATTACAATGAGTCCTGAAAAACGGTAGTCTTAAATGGTCACAATCATAACAAAAAAGTCCCCTTTTTTCAGGAATAGAGGGAAAATATTGTTTTTGTGTTCTAGTCTTAGTAGAGTTTTGGTAGCATCTTGGGAATAAATGGTCTTATAGAGGTCTTCGCCTAGAATATCCAAAGCTGGAACACTCATTAAATGGGTGTGTGAAAGGATGTTTCTATTGCTGAAATCTTGTGCCCCCAAATGGGGCCTTATTCTGTTAATGTTCCCAGTCTTTTCGTATTAATCGAGAATATCTGAAATTGTGCAATGTATTCGTATTCTTTTGCTTTCTTTCCTTGTTCTTGGATGTAATCTACTTACCGATTTCCATGTTAAGTTTTTGCATCAGTTCAGATTACACTTTGTTTTTAGTCATCTTCTTTGATGAGAACTTTGTTCTGCGGGGTCATTTTTTTTGGGGATTTTGTATTTGTGAACCATTTGCCAGGTTATACTGGAGTTTGGACAGGTGTTCTTTGGTTTTTATTCAATGAATTGAGGTCTGAAATTATGTTGAATTGTTATAAGCAGCTTCCCTTTTGTGAAAGGTGGAAATTAATTGAGAAGGAAGTTGTTGAGCCCCGTAATAGTGATGTTTCGAACAATCATTCTTACAGATATGACATGGAACCTTTCAGAGTAAGTTAATTTCCTTCTTCGCACCTTGTATTGTTCATACTTTGTGTTTTGACCGGTACCTCATTTGATCATATCTGCTGCTGGGCTATAATTCTTGGATTAGAAATTCTCTTGAATGAAAATAAGCTGATTTCACTTCACTTTGTGCAAACAGGTAAGAAGAAAGGATTTTTGGATGTTATCTGCGGTTATAAAGGTGCTGAGGGACTTCATTCCCAAGCTTTCACATGAGGCAGATGGTCTTATATTTCAGGTACTGTTGATGGCGATGCTTGCTGTCGCAGCATGGGCTGTTTGGAGCTGTTCGTGTGTGCTACGTTTTCTAGAGTCGTTGATGTACCATTTCATAACCTGGAATGTGGTGGCTATTTGTAATGCCACTGCTTCTTGTACTCTTTTTTTTGTGTTTCTTCAGCATCTCACATACCTCATGTATATTTTTTCAACTTAATTTCATAATCCTTTTCTATAACCAATGCTAATTTTCAGATAGAGGGAAAAAAATACTTTTTTTCTTTGTGCCTAGTTAGAATGCAAGCTGTAAGCTGCAGTCAGATAGTAACTTTGTGCATGTCAAGATGACCACAACGTGTCTATGATTATTTGACACCTATTCATATCTCTTATTTTCTCGTATAGGTTAGTTTGTTGTGAATATCTCTCTGCTAGAATTTCCTGCCAAAGGTGGTTCTACTTTCAAATTTTCACTTCCTAAATGCATTCAACTGCTGCGGTAGTGGAAACTGCTAGT